>NC_133380.1:3869194-4015915 GCF_049309525.1 Garra rufa | reverse complement strand
CATTTCTTCAGTATTCAGTGTCACATGATTCTACAGAAATCATTCTAATATGCTGATTTATTAATCAATGTTGGAAATCAATGCTGCTTAATTTTTTGAAAGCTGTGATACTTTTTTCAGGATTCTTTGATAAAAAAAAAACATTAAAAAGTACAGCATTTATTTAATATAATATATTTTTATTTTTATTTAATTTTCTTTTATTTTTTAGTACATCAAGATAAAATTAATTTAAAAGAAACTAATTATTATTATTATAAATATTATTATTTGCTGTACCTGACCAATGCCAACACAGTGTCTGAAGATTCTGCAGGTGAAGGAGCCATGACCACTAATGCTTCACCGAGCAACACAAGCTCCCATAACATCTGTATATGAAAAAAACACTGGATGGAAACACCTGAAACACAAGAAACAAGATATTATGACAAATTACAGAACAGATCATTATTTGGAGGCTGAAAATAACTGGTTTTGTTTTCTTCAGCATCATATAATGTGCAATGCACAAGTCTTAGTAAACATTAATGCTTTTATTATGACAGTATGCATTAATTTAAATTGATCAAAAGTGACAGTAAAGACATTTATAATGTTACACAATACATCCATTTAAAATTCTTTAAAAAAAATCATGAAAAACAAAAAGGATCACGATTTCCACAAAAATATGAATCAAAACAACTGTTTTCAACATTGATAATAATCTGAAATGTTTCTTAAGAAGCAAATCAGCATATTAGAATAATTTCTAATGGATTGTGTGCACTGAAAACTGGAGTAATGATGCTGAAAATTCAGCTTTGCATCACAGGAATAAATTACATTTTACAATGTATTCACATAGAAAACACTTATAATAAATTGTAAAACCTTTTCATAATATTACAGTTTTTACTGTATTTTTAATTAAATAAAAGCAGCCTTGGTGAGCATAAAAGACTTGTATGTGTATGTGAACAACTTGCACTATTCTCAGCTGCCAACAGGAGGCCCCAGAGGACAAGTAATAAACAAACACTGCAAATGAGTATAAAATACAGTACAATATGTTCCAGTCACACTAGCACACAATAAATGTGCTTTACCTGAAGAGATCTACTTCATGGACGGTGGGCAGAACAATGGAGACCAGACTGTCGCTCTGTGAATGAAAGATTAGACTCATTAACATGAGAACAAACTACCACAAGTCTGCTGAATATGACACATCAGCAATATGCAGAGGCAGTGAGATTCATACCGGTGCAGACTGAACAAGCTGAGATGTTCCAGGCTTGTCGTAACACGTGGGAATGCGCAGCTGAGGAGAGCAGACGGCAGGGGCCGTTAATAAAGTGCAAAGAAATTTTAAACCCTTTGTTAGTATCTTTCAGAGAAAAAAAAAAAAACAGCATGTTACCTTCATGACCACACCCATGATGGGGAGCGTGAGGATCTTCCCCGGACACGGCGTGGGCCAGCGGTCAATGTCATTACACGCTTCAATGCAAATACACAAATACACATTAGTAAATAGACGTCAGCAATAAACCAAATTTAGCCAACATGACATTCAAACTATACAATTTTATATTTGAGGAATGTTGTTATGCAGTTGCTGGGGTGTTCTGAGTCATTGTTGCATGTTGCCACACCGTTGCTAAGGTGTTCTGATTCATTGTTACATTTCACCAAGCTGTTTTGCAGTTGCTAATGTGTTCTGGGTTGTTGTTGCAAAGGTGTTACACAGTTGTTAAGGTGTTCCGAGTTGTTGTTGCATGTTGCTAAGGTGTTACACAGTTGCTAAGGCATTCTGAGATGTTGTTCCAAGTTGTTACACAGTTGTTAAGGTGTTCTGAGTCGTTGCTGCATGTTGCTAAGGTGTTACACTGTTGCTAAGGCGTTCCGAGTTGTTGCATTTTACTAAGGTGTTACGCAGTTGCTAAGGTGTTCTAAGTCATTGTTGCATGTTGCTACACCGTTGCTAAGGTGTTCTGATTCGTTGTTACATTTCACCAAGCTGTTATGCAGTTGCCAATGTGTTCTGAGTTGTTGTTGCATGTTGCTAAGGTGTTACACAGTGGTTAAGGTGTTCTGAGTTGTTGCATGTTGCTATGTAGTTACTAATTTGTTACACAGTTGTTAAGGTGTTCTGAGTCATTGTTGCATATTGCTAAGTGGTTACACGGTTGCTAAGGCATTCTGAGTTGTTGCAGTTTGCTAAAGTGTTTCACAGTTGCTAAGGTGTTCTCAGTTGTTGTTGTTGCATGTTGCTAAGGTGTTATGTAGTTGCTAAGGTGCTCTGAGTTGTTGTTGTATGTTGCTAAGGTTACACGGTTGCTAAGGCGTTCTGAGTCGTTGCATTTTGCTGAGGTGTTACGCAGTTGCTCAGGTGTTCTGAGTTATTGCTGCATGTTGCTAAGGTGTTACGCAGTTGCTCAGGTGTTCTGAGTTGTTGTGGCACGTTGCTAAGGTGTTATGCAGTTGCTAAGGTGTTCTGAGTCATTGCTGCATGTTGCTAAGGTGTTATGCCTTTGCTAAGGTGTTCTGAGCTATTGCTGCATGTTGCTAAGGTGTTACACAGTTGCTAAGGCATTCTGAGATGTTGAATTTTGCTAAGGTGTTACAGTTGTTAAGGTGTTCTGAGTTGTTGTTGCATGTTGCTAAGGTGTTACGCAGTTGCTAAGGTGTTCTGAGTCATTGCTGCATGTTGCTAAGGTGTTACACAGTTGCTAAGGCATTCTGAGATGTTGAATTTTGCTAAGGTGTTACAGTTGTTAAGGTGTTCTGAGTTGTTGTTGCATGTTGCTAAGGTGTTACGCATTGCTATGGTGTTCTTAGTTGTTGTTGCATGTTGCTAAGGTGTTCTGAGTTGTTGTATGTTGCTAAGGTGTTACACAGTTGATAAGGTGTTCTGAGTCACTGCTGCATGTTGCTAAGGTGTTACGCACTTGCTAAGACATTCTGAGTTGTTGAATTTTGCTAAGGTGTTACAGTTGTTAAGGTGTTCTGAGTTGTTGTTGCATGTTGCTAAGGTGTTGTGAGTTGTTGTTGCATGTTGCTAAGGTGTTACACATTGCTATGGTGTTCTTAGTTGTTGCATGTTGCTAAGGTGTTATGCAGTTGCTAAGGTGTTCTGAGTTGTTGTTGCATGTTGCTAAGGTGTTATGCAGTTGCTAAGGTGTTCTGAGTTGTTGTTGCATGTTGCTAAGGTGTTACGCAGTTGCTCAGGTGTTCTGAGTTGTTGTATGTTGCTAAGGTGTTACACAGTTGCTAAGGTGTTCTGAGTTGTTGCATGTTGCTAAGGTGTTACAGTTGCTATTGTGTTCTGAGTTGTTGTTGCATGTTGCTAAGGTGTTACAGTTGCTAAGGTGTTACACAGTTGCTAAGGTGTTCTGAGTTGTTGTTGCATGTTGCTAAGGTGTTACAGTTGCTAAGGTGTTCTGAGTTGTTGTATGTTGCTAAGGTGTTACACAGTTGCTAAGGTGTTCTGAGTTGTTAATGTATGTTGCTAAGGTGTTACAGTTGCTACTGTATTCTTAGTTGTTGTTGCATATTGCTAAGGTGTTACGCAGCCGTTAAGGTGTTCTGAGTTGTTACATGTTGCTATGTAATTGCTAATTTGTTACACAGTTGTTAAGGTGTTTTGAGCTCATTGTTGCATGTGGCTACGCAGTTGCTAAGGTGTTCTGAGTTCTGAGCTCACTGTTGCATGTTTCTATGTCATTATTAAGAGACTCCAGGCTTGTTGCATTCCACTATGCAGTTGCTGTGGTGCTCTGAGTCTTTGTTGAATGTTGCTATGCAATTAAGGTGCCTTGAGATGTTGTTGCATGTTGCTGTGAAATTGCCAAGTGTTTTTTGGGGGGTGTTGCCATGTGGTTAGTAGGTGCATGATATTCTGGTGCCAAGATTGAACAGTAGCTATGTGGTTGCCAGGGTTTAGGTGGTTGTTTTTTTGTGCACCATACAAGCATCTAATCACTTGGAAAACATGCAGGATGAGTTGCATAATGGCTTTAAAATGTTCCTAACTCTAAATGTGAGTAAGAGTAATAATGAAGCATGCTTTAGCAAACACCACTAATGTAATTGTTATCATCATAACTGTTAATCTGTTAATACATAATCAGTTTTTCAGTGTGTAGTCCATGTTTTCATGACTCACCGGCTTCTAAACACGGCTCCTGTTTCTCAAAGTATTCTGGGGCGATGAGCTTCAGCAAAGAGTGGAAAAAGGTCACATAGGGCAGCTTGCTGATGAGGACCAGAGACTGGAGGAGAGAGACACACACATGCATACACAATGAGAGAAACGTCATAAGCTTCAACAGTCCTCTCGAGATACAGGCCAAAACAACAGACAAGATATTAAAAGAATAATTCGGCTATGACCTTTTTTCTTCCATAGCACAGAAAAGAAGATACGATGCAGTGCATTCACACTAGCATACATTCAAAATGGTGCATTAGGTACCTTTATGACACATCAATGATGATTTTTGTCATTTCTGGAGTATGGCAGCTCTATTAAAGTATCATATTCAATACATCAGGTTTGTATGGCTAATATATTATGATTTAAGTGAGAATATAGAGGAAACACAGCTCAACTCTATTCAAACAGAGAAAAAAATATGCAATTCAGTGCAGATATTGATATTAATTTTGCATTACAATAATGATTGAGAGTTGAACAAACAAACTTAAAATCGTGCAACAAGTTTTTCAGAAAAGTTCTGATCATTAAAATTTTGCATATTAAATATGCATATGCTTTACAGGCTTAACAAGCAAAAATGTACATTTTTCATGCTTGCTCAAATGCATCAGAAACCAGTAGGGAGTGGTGAGGAAACTAGAGTAACCAACATGGTTCTGTTAGCAGAGAAAACAATCCGGGTTGTGTCCGTTCATGTCACAAACCACAACGTTTTATTGAAGTGCAATGAATCACCTCAAGCATTGCATAAGAAGCTGCAAGGCAGCAAAAGCCCCCAAAAGCTCTTGTGTCAAGGTGTTTAGGTGTCGAAATACTCGCCGTCTTCAAAAATAACGAGAATTAAAGGCTCTTGAAAAGTTCCAGATCTCCCCTGTAATCTCCGCCTCTATTTTTAGGGTGTGAACAACGTTCGCTGGTGATAGATCAGACTCACACTTCTGTTGCGGTGATGCAGTGTTGGGACTTGTTCAGTGCTGCGCTTCATCTTGGCTGGGGGCAAATTTCAGTTTTAATGGAAGGACATGGGAACCAAAACATAGCGAAAACCATTTAAGACTCCTTCTTGACTAAAAACACCACTTAATTGTGAGCCATTCCACATAAAAGTCTTTATAATTTTATAATTTTCTCTTGTGGACTATATGTAAACATCTTTTATGAGAAATATCTTATTCGGGTCAGTACTAAATAAACAAAAACCTGCATTTTGTATAATCCCTCTTATTTTGGTAAAATAATTAACATTTTGCAGATTCAGAAAGGGGATGTAAACTTTTGACCTCAACCGGAAGCATTGCAACGTTTTGGAATTCACTAGTTTTGACCAAAAGTGACCAAAGACTTGTTAATTTCAGCAGTTTTAACCACACTACTCTATATCGGAAAAGCTGCTTTGCAGAGCACGCTCTTGAAACGTTGCCAAGTCCACTTATTATAAGCATCTTTGGGCTTATTGTTTGAGCTTAGCTTATATCGTGATCCAGTTTATGGAGTTAATAAAGTAGGCAGGTGCAAGTCACAATATTTTGGTATTATTTTCAATTTTGGGGTATATTATAGGTTCTTTTTTGCAGGATTTTCCAGCAACACTAATGAGCCAAAACGTTAGATTTCTTGCACCACGCATACAGAAGAGAGAGACACAACCATTTAAACAATAAGCATTTGTGACCCTGGACCACAAAACCAGTCTTAAGCAGCACAGGTATATTTGTAGCAATAGCCACAAATACATTGTATGGGTCAAAATTATAGATTTTTCTTTTATGCCAAAAATAATTAGGAAATTAAGTAAAGATCATGTTCTAGGAAGATATTTAGCAAATTTCCTACCATAAATGTCAAAACCTAATTTTTGATTAGTAATTTGCATTGGTAAGAACTTCATTTGGACAACTTTAAAGGTGATTTTCTCAGTATTAATTTAATTTTAGAGTAAACCTGTTATGTAAAACATTAATTTTGTATACATTTTTAAAAATTGTGTACAGTGCATTTTCTTTACAGTAAATTTAAACTTCTGTAACTTTCTAATAATTTTAATATTTTGACATGTTTTTTTTCTCTTTAAAGTCACTCAAGGTATTGCTGGTATTGATGCTGCAAATAATGTTCAGTTTCTTGCACAGACTGATTGATTTGCTTCTTAAGACTTCAATATATCGTTAGGAGTCAGAAACATTTTTCCATACTATGGAATTCTAATTTGGTTTGGTTACCCACATTCTTTAAAACATCTTTTGTGTTTAGCAGAAGAATAAATCACACAGGTTTAGAAAAACTTGAGGGTAAGTTAATAATGATAAGTGAATAATTTTTGGGTGAACGGTCTCTTTAAATGAGTAGTTCACTTTCAGAACAAAAAAATTACAGATAATGTACTCACCCCCTTGTCATCAAAGATGTTCATGTCTTTCTTTCTTTCTTTAGTCGTAAAGAAATTATGTTTTTTTGAGGAAAACATTTAAGGTGTTTCGCCATTTAATAGACTTCTATGGTGCCCCCGAGTTTGAACATCCAAAATGCAGTTTAAATGCAGCTTAAAAGGGCTCTAAATGATCCCAGCCAAGGAAGAAGGGCCTTATCTAGTGAAACAATCTAATGAAAATAACGACTTTATAAAAACACTTACAATTTATATACTTTTAAATCTCTACACAGTGCACAGAGAGCTAGACAAGATGAGCATTTGAGGTTAAAATGTATATAAATTGTAATTTTGTTTAGAAAATAACTGATCGTTTTGCTAGATAAGACACTTCTTTCCTCGGCTGTGATCGTTTAGAGCCCTTTGAAGCTGCATTTTGAAAGTTCAAACTCGGGAGCACCATAGAAGTCCATTATATGGAGAGAAATCCTGAAATGTTTTCCTCAAAAAACATAATTTCCTTATGACTGAAGAAAGAAAGACAAGTGGGTGAGTACATTATCTGTAAATTTTTGTTTTGAAAGTGAACTACTCCTTTAAGCAGCTGAAATTAGCTCCAGTGTGTATGTAGCCAAGTTATAATGTGAACTAAAGGGCCAGGAATTAGCTCTTGGGTAGATGAGACACAAAAAGCTTCACTGGAGTTGTTTGTCGCATTGCCAGAGGCGACCTGCATTTTATAACAAATACCAGATGTCACTTTAAATTCATCAAATCCCTGATCAACATGAGACATCAGCTTCATGTGAGGGATAAATCATCTTGGTCGTACCTTCTGAAAGTAGCCCCTCTTGAGCGACTTGTCTCGCACCTGTCTGAAGTACACATACCCGTAGTAATAGCCCTGATCTCTCTGTGCAAAGAAGAAAAACAAGCACATTTTATAATGTCATCTATTTGCAAAAGTCTTTAACAGGTTAAGTGATTCATTAATGGGTTGATGTTGACATCCTTAGCACTGACCTTAAGACAAACCGGCGCATCCCGGTCGAAGTGTTCGAGGAAACATCCGAGTGACGTCTTCCTGCCTGCGGCCTGCCGGAAACGGAAGCAGAACTGTGTGTCCCCGAGACAACCTGTGAACAGAGACACAAGCAGTCACGATTATCTGTGAAACAACACAGCTCAAATGTGCATGTGGCGAATCAAGGACCTTTTATTAAAACCATGTTTTCATTTGAAGGGCTTGCTTTTTCCAAAACAAATCTGACTTCAGCCACAATAATTAGGCTGCCTAATCAGTCATCTGTCGGAAAGAAAGCCTACGGTACTATATGGCTTTAGTTTACATCACAGTACAGCGCAAACGCACTTGACATTAATGAAGGCACTTCAAAATCAAGGAGTTGCGGCAAAGGCGTCACTTTTTTTATTAGTCAATATTTCTGGAATTGCAGAAAATATTACATTTTAAATACATATGGAAAGTAAACCTTTATATTTAATATATATTTTAGGAATGCACTAATAAATATAACCTCAAAACCAACTAAAAGATTCAACTTTGATTTCATGGAGATATAAAACATTTACAATTTCTACATGCATTCCTAGAGAATTGCTATGAATAACACTAAGCTGTAGATCTCAAAAAAAAAATTATAAAAGTAATTAATAATAAAAGAGTGTTTATTAAAAGTGTAAATTTTTAAACTAACATACATTATTAATAATAAAAAATAAATTGAGTAAATCGCTGAATAACACCAAGCATCAGATCTAAAAAAAAAAATTTAAATTAATACAATATAACAATAAAATACATTATATTATTATTTATTTAAAAAAACTAGTGAACAACACTAACCTGTAGATCCTAAAAAAAAGTAATAAAATAATATATTTTATTAAATATTATTTTACTTTTTTTATATTATATACATTTTATTTTATGTTGTTTTATTATTAATTTATTAATAATAAAAAACAACAAAATAAAATAGAAACTCAAATCACTGAATAACACTAACACTATATATATATAAAACAGTAACAAATTATATTTTATAATATAGTTACATAATATATATAGCTTCAGATCTAAAAATACCAAAAATTAATACAATATATAACAATAAAATACATTATTATTTATTTAAAAACTCAATAAACAGTAAGCTGTAGATCCTTAAAAAATAATAAAATAATATTTAAAACACAACATAATAAAACAGAAACTCAAAAATCACTGTATAACCTTAAGCTTCAGATATAGAAAATACTTATATATATATAATATAACTGAATAACTAATCTTCAGATCTTAAAAATAAAACAATATATAACAATAAAATACATAATTTTAATACAATAAAATAAACTTAATATAAAATAAAAATAAAATAATATAATAAAATTGGTTGTAATAATATAATGCAGCATTATAAAAAATTAAATGCATTATATTATTTTTAATAAAATAAAATATAAACTCAATGAATCACTATGATTAACACAAGCTTCACATCTCAAAATAAATAATTAAATAAAAATAAATTAAATAATACAATACAATTGGTTGTAATAATATAATGCAAAATTATAAATAATAAAATAAAATCTGTATGTGGTGTAAGATAGACATGACATTTTCAGGTCTTCTACATGTTCACAAAAATTAAACAAGGATGCAAAATCCATGAGTTAAGTAACCGTTTGGAGATTATTCCTGAATAAGCAACAAAAGCACTGACTCCTACTGCACTTCAGGTTGTTCTGATGTCTTCAGGATGGACCCAACTCTTCCGGTTCAGACTAGGACAGACGTGTTTGTCTCTATTTCTGTCTTTTCTACATACAGTGATGTGTGTGGGCCACAAGGAGCAAGGAAGGTGGATTGTGCGAGTGTGAAACCGGATTACTGGCTCTATCTGCGGGCCGTGGCTGATGGATTACCTCACTGTCTCGGTTAACCCTTTCCTCCACACCACGGGAGTCTATAAAAAGCAGCGTTTACACAACATTTAAAGGCTAATCCTAATGAACACATCTCTGAGAATGAACATTGTCCAGCTACACGCTCATAACATCCTGAATCAAACGCAAGACGATCAATAATTTGCCATTTTTCTGTAAAGTATGGCACAAAATAGTCATGAAGACTTGAAACTATTTTATAATGATTCATAATTTAAGTAATTAATTAATATTCCCACTACATGCCCCAGCTTTCTGCATTATAAACAATGTTTCTTGTGAATAAAAAAAATATTGGAGTATATTTTTCAAATAAATAAATAAATAAACAAATAAATAAATAAGTATATGTATATATTTTTTGCATTTTTTAATTAACAATTTATAAGTAAAAACAAATTCGATACCGTATTATAAAAGTTAAACTTAAAATTAAACTATAAAAAAATAATACAAAGATAAAAATATACAATCGTACTATATATGTTAAATATATGTTAACTAAAATAAAATATATATTTTTTTGTCTCAGCTAGGTGCCAAGGCAACATTACTTTTTTTTAAATTTAGTTTAATTTCAAATACAATTACTAAAATAAAAATATTGTGCAAATACAAATAATATAATATTACACAAAAATTACTTAAATTACATATAGTTTTTTGTTTTACACAGAATACACATTTTTACACTTGATTGGTTTTAAAATGTCAGGTCTTCAAAGTACATCAAAAATATGCCATTTTTCTGTAAAGTATGGCACAAAATAGTCATTAACACTTATAATAATTTTATAAATGATTTATAAATTAACTAATTAATTAATATTACCACTACAAGCCACAATATAATGCACTTGCATCTGTTTACATTGTAAATAATTGTTTTTCTTGAAGTTATAAATACAACAAAGACTATTAGAGTATATTTTGCAAGAAAACAAAAGCGTTACTTGCTGTTTCTTTGCAATTATCTGCGAACTTTACCAGCAATTTCTGAGTAAAAAATTGTTTGTATACAATATTTTTTCAGTGTATAGACAAACCATGCACTTCATATATGAATTTTCACCCATCACTGACTAAGACATTCACAGATTTACCAAACACAACTGAAACTAATGCACATTTGGCTGCAATGCTGCTGAGAGAGCGCGAACGGCACATAATATGTCACAACAGTCGCACTTCTTCACATCACATGGGGTGGCAGGAACTCTGTTGCCACAGCAACCCGCATGCTTTTCCCGCTCCGTGAGTGGGTCGCCTCACCCACAGCATGCGAGTGAAGACGCTAGCGCACGCCACAAATATCCATATGCACAGCCTGACCCACAGACACTGGCATCGGACTCTCGGCCCCTTCACGAGGAAAACTGCTCTGGAAAACTGATGTCAGAGATGAGAGGCTTTTACAAAACAGCACAATGGACATATCAGTGCGAATCACTGCAACAATGAATCAATAGGCTATGAGAACTGGATGTCCTCTAGTAAAAGAGCGAGTTGGGTTTGATTAACAGGTTACATCTGGATTTTTTGACAACATCTGTCAAACGGAAGGTTTACAACAGGATGTCCTGTAAACGCAGAATGTCTCATTAAGTGTATTAAGGCCAATAAATAAATAAATAAATAAATAAATAAATAAATACAAGCACTGCAATACTGTGCTTTTAACATGGTTAATGAATGCCATTAAGTAAACTGCAGTTCAAAGTGTTTGTAAGATTTTAGCTGCAGGTATTTGATTAAAAAATACAGCAAAAACAGTATTATTACATTTTAAAATAACCATTTTCTATTTGAATATATTTTAAAATATAATTCATTTATGTAATGCAAAGCTGAATTTTTAGCATCATTACTTCAATTTTCAGTGTCACATGATCCTTCATAAATCATAAATCATTTATTTATTTTTTACAAAAGTGATTTTAAACACTAAAAGCATTATATTAAATGCTTTTATTGTTTCATAAAACTTTTGCGATGTTCCTTCATCATTCATCATTCAGAACATACTTATTCTTTCTGACCTGCACTTATAAAAACATAGAAGAAAAATAAGTGATCATACTAAATTGTATTATATTTTAAATGATAAAAATCATTTTGCTGACAAAAATGGATAAAACCTAATGGTTTGAAGTGTCGCAGAAAATATAGGTAAAGAATTAAAATACTTAAGTATTTTACGACACACATTTTTGATATATGACACGAAGAAACAGAGCAAACTGAGACAGACTAAATCCAGAAGAACTGTGGCAACGTCTCTAAGATGCTTCAAGAGACCTACCTGCGAAGCTACCTGAAAAACTATGCAAAAGCTGCTTTAAACGCAAAGGATTGTCACGCCGAATGTTGATTTAATTTAGAAGTTAATTGATTAAGAAAATCTATTTATGACATTATTTTTGACAGCATCCTCATTTTACAGCATTTGCCTAAAACTTTTAACAGTACTGTAGCTTTGCAGGTAGGTTTCTTAAAGCATCTTAGAGACATTGCCACAGTTCTTCTGGATTTATTCGGTCTCAGTTTGTTCTGCTTCTTCAAGTCATTCCAGACAGACTGGATAAAGATGAGATCAGATCTCTGTGTGGAGCACTGACTCCTTGTGCAAACAAAAATCTCACTGGATTATTACAATTAATGGCAAAATGAATGTTTGAAAATATAAATTGACATTTCCTACTGACATACTACAGCAAAAGATACAAATAACTGACTTAAAACCATTTTTAGCTGATGAAAATACTAGTGTTCCAATACTTTTGGCCACCACTGTATATACAACCAAGACTGCTTTTAAAACTACAGTAGTAAAATATGATACACATTTCTGCTTTCAACGAGACATGCTACATCCTAGATAGTATATTGTATTGTAGTAGAGCTGGAGTGAGTAGGATGATGGGATAGGATGTCTGCTCATACATCAGGTTCTCTAGTTTCAGAAAGACGAGAACAGGATCAATATTCCAGCAGCAGATTCACTATAGCGGTGAGTGAACTCCACAAACACACTGAGAATAAGAAAGTCTGCTTAGTTACAAACTCATTAACAGGACTGTCCTGTAATCTTCAAATCCTGTTCCTCCTCGTTTGCACCTCATCGCTATTAATAACCAGAGTTTATTACAAACTAAAGTTAACACGCAGAGTTGAATCTGTGTGAAGATCAGAGATGCCATTTTTATCCCAGCTGATACTGTGGAAAACAACACTGACTGCTCTATTTACAGTATTGACGCATGATGAAGACTTTTGTTCGAGATATGCAAAACTGTTAAAGGGGTCACCGGATGCGCTTTTTCCACAAGTTCATATGATTCTTTAGGGTCTTAATGAAAAGTCTGTAATATACTTAGGTTAAAAATTCTCAATAGTAGTGTAAAAAAAACAACCTTTTACCTTTTTATGGCATGGGCCCTTTAAATGCAAATGAGCTCTGCTCGCCCCGCCCCTCTCTGCTGAGGGATTACGAGCTGTAATGTTTACTTTAGCTGCATTTAGCCGCGTTTATCGGCGAAACTTGCTAACAAGCACATTATTAAGAAAGGCCACTTGTAAAGATGCATAAAAAACCCTTATACTCACTTCTGCTGTGGGTGACAAATGATTTACACGAACATAGATGCATATGTAGATTGGGATCTGTGCTTTCCTTTTAAAACCGAAGTAACGTTGTCCTCTGCCTCTTAAGTGGCTCAGATTTTGACTGCTATGTTCATTTTTACATCCAACAACAGAACACCTCAATCGCTCAATAAGAGTCTTCCTCTGCACCTGAGTCACACAATGGCAATCGTATTTGGACTGTTGCAACTCGGTGAGGGCGGGTCTAAGGTAAGACGCTCATGTCAATCAACTGTGTCGTCACACCAACAAGAAGCTGAGAATGAGCTGATTTAGAGGTGGGCGATATGACCTAAAATTAATATCATGGTATTTTTCATCTTTTGAACGGTGACGGTATAATATCACAGTATTACTTTTTTTGGTATGTTTTGGGAGTAGCAGCCTGTCCTGTCCCTTTAGTATGTGAATAAAGTTAATATTTTTATAATATAATAAGTAAATGGTGGGTATCCTTATCAAAAAGAGACATGGGAGAGTATTATGCATTCTCAACATATTTATTTTGCAAAAAACCTAAAGATCTTACTTAACAGTGTACAACAAAACAAATTATTTTTTATTGAAATTTAATTTCTGCAATATTTAAAACCTTTAAATAACTAGGGGAAAATAACCCATGGCAACAGTTTAAAAGTAGACCAATTCTGTGAGGAAAAACTCATATTTGACAACCCTGCATCCAACACGAGCTGCTGGAGTTAATGTCATTGCACACGAAATTACGAAATTTTGGTCTGAGTTTTTTGCACGTAAAAAAAAAAAAATACAGGTAATGTTGATCGAGTTTACACACTGCCTCTGAAACTTTCGTCCGTCATAAAAAAATTCGGATCGTGTTTGATTTTCTGCATTTTCGCATCCATAATAATCATTTTGATAAGGATGGCGAATATGAGAAAACTAAAAAAAAAAAAAAAAAAAAACGCATACGAAAATCGGACTCAGTGTACAATGACCTTTAGATTTGAATGATCACAGGTCGAAAGTAAAGAGAGATGACAAACATAGACTGGAGGATTTGCTGCAATCTTGTACTCACTGACAAATATCTATTATAAGATGTGCTGCTCACTTTACACAGAGTGTGCGTTATCGCTAAATCGAAAGTAGAAGGAAACAGCGCGACCACTCATTTAAAAGCGATTTCTATAAGATGTTAATTGATGGATTAGAGTGGTGTGGATTATTGTGATGTTTTTATCAGCTGTTTGGACTCGGTACCCATTCACTGCAGAAGCTACATTTCTCCAAATCTGTTCCCATGAAGAAACAAACCCACATGATTAAGTTCCACCAAAATAAACTCTGTTTCGAAGCCACTACGAGTTTGTAAATGCACATACTGACCTACTCAGTCAGTGATGGTCCATTAATATCTCTAATAAAGAAGAGACAGATACTCCACAACCCACGCTGTGAGTTTCTTTCTGAATATGCATGTGGTGTTGCTGGAGGGAGAATGTCAAACTCTCATCCCACACACATTAGCATAAGACACACAGGTCATAGTATTCACTCAGATGAATTACAATGCTCTAACTCAAACCTTAACCGCAGGAAAACACAAGCCACAGACTATAGCTGAACCGCTTAATCACAATACAGACACTTTAAGCACTTATAATGCTCAAACACAGTATGGAGAATGATTGACGTTAATACCAGGTTTTGAAAAAACTTTAAAAATTGTATTAATAGGCTGAATCAGGTTTTATTTTTATATTTTCAGTTTTTTTTTTGTTTAAACAAATAAGCAATTTATTTTTTGTGTTTTTTATTTTTTATTTTTTCATTTTAGGTTTAGTTTAAGTTATTTTTATATTTTCTTGTTTTTTATATGTAAAAATTTTTTAGTCATTTATTATTTTTTGTTTAATTTATTTTTACTTTTTTTAAAATATCTATATAATTTTTATTATAGTTTAGTTTAAGCAAATCAAATTGAACTAAATGAAAATGAGAAATGTTTCCTTGGGAGCAAGCTGAATTAAAATAAGTTAAATTATCTTATTTCAAGTAACAAAAATGGTTTTATGGTTTTAGTTTTGGTTTCAGTTCACTATAATAACCCTGGACGTAAGAGTCCAGGTGAAATTTCTACAATCAAAAACATAAAAAATTTAGGCATTGATCAACTCATGCATGCTCAAATCTACATCTATGCATTTGTGTATCTCATCAACTGTCTATTATTTACAACAGATGCAGGACGAACCATGAAAGCCTTTAAAAAAAATGTATAGTAGAGGATTGCAATTTACCGGAATTGGAGTCCGGGAATGACAGATAGCATATACTTGTTTTCTAAAATGAGAGAAACAAAAGAACAATCAATATCTTTAAACTGACGACCCAAATACATGTTTTAAACCAGCAGGATAATATAAAAGAGCTGTTTTGTACCTCTTTTTCACTAAGTTTGGAGTGGTGTGGGTAAATCACCTGCAAGAGAAAAAAAAAATTAAATCCACATTTCACAATCAAATGCATAAATTGCACATTGTTTTTAATGCACAAATATCCCTACTGAGCTACTGAAAGCTTTTAGACATATTGATCTGGGTATAAAGGGTCAGACCTAGTGACCACTGAACTGCTTACACTACTCTAATAAAACTGCAATTACAATAAATTGTTTTGTTTAAAGTTTTGGGACAGTAAGATTTTTTTTTAAAGTTTTTTTTTTTTAAAGAAGACTCTTCTGCTCACAAAGCGTGCATTTGTTTGATCCAAAAAAAAAACAAAACTGTAAAATTGTAAAATATATTTACTATTTAAAATAACTGCTTTTGATCTGAATAGATTTTAAAATGTAATTTATTCCTGTGATTTCAAAGCTACATTTTTAGCATTAAACCAGTGACACTGAAGACTGTAGTAATGATGCTGAAAATTCAACTTTGATCACAAGAATAAATTACATTTTAAAAATACATTCACATTGAAAGCAGTTATTTTAAATAGTAAAAATATTTCAAAATTTTAATGTACTTTGAATCAAATAAATCCAGGCTTGGTGAGCAGAAGAGACTTCTCTAGAAAACATAAACAAATCTTCCTATTCAAAAATTTTGACTCAAAAGTCAGAAGTTTTTAAACAGTAGGACTTTTAATGTCTTTTTTAAAGCAGTCTATTTTAAACCAAGCCTGTGTTTTTTGTTTCAAAATACAGCAAAAGCAGTAATATTGTGAAATATTTTTACTATTTAAAATAACTGCTTTCTACTTTAATATATTTTAAAATGTAATTTATTCCTTGCGATCAAAGCTACATTTTCAGTGTGTTTGAGATCTGTGAGATTTTTGTAATGTTTTTTTAAAGTCTGTTCTGCTCACCAAGGCTGCATTTATTAATAATAAATAAAATTTATAATAACAATAAAAGTTTTTTGAGCAGCAAATTAGAATACTAGAATGATTTCTAAAGGATCGCATGACTGGAATAATGATGCTAAAAAATTAGCTTTGAAATCACAGGAATAAATTACATATTAAAACATATTCACATAGAAAGCAGTTATTTTAAATAGTAAAAATATTTCAAAATTTTACTGTTTTACTGTACTTTGAATCAAATAAATGCAGGCTTGGTGAGCAGAAGAGTCTTCTCTAGAAACTGAAAAATCTTCCTGTTAAAAAACTTTTGACTGGTAGTGTATATGAAGAAGTTAACATATATAATAAAATAACTAGTCAACGATCAAACACATATTATATAACGTTATCTAAAATACACCTGATAATTGATACAATTTTTGATGACTCAACTATTTGTGTTAGCCACTGATGCTAGCAGCTTTTCCATTGACTTCCACTCAGTTAGCCGGCTAGCAGGCCACCTCACAGATGACAACTATACAGACAGTGCAAAAACGACTTTTGTTTCTGTACCTCCACAGCTTGTCCGAGCTCCAGATCGAAGCCGACCACACAGATGCAATGCAGCCAGGAGGAGAAGCGGTCCCACGGTAGCAGTAACGGCTCCGGGTCCGTCTCCTCTTCTGCTGGAGGCCCATCGACGGGCATTTCCTCCGCCGGAGAAACTCTCAGGGCGTCTTCCGGCTCCTCGATCTGTTCTTCCACACCCTCAGACCCCTGAAAGGCCATGCTGATACCCTCAGTTCGGTCCAGGGATGCTCGGACTCGGTTTATTGATGAAAGCTGGAGCAACTTGAGCTGTAAATACAAACACGTCCAGGATGAAAGGGGCGGAGCTGCGTCGGCAGCGTGCTAACGTCAGACGTAAGGTCAAGGCTTGTACGAGAGCGCGCACGCAGTCACGGCGTCTCTTGTATTTATAGATTGATACATTTATTTTAAGTTTATTTGAGTTTTTTAGTTTCACTTTGATCCAAAAAACTGTACAATTTTAAAATATTTTTACTATTTAAAATAACTGGTTTTAATTTGAATATATTTTAAAAATAATTTATTCCTGTGATTTCAAAGCTGAATTTTTAGCATCATTACAGTAACTCTGAAGACTAGAGTAATGATCCTGAAAATTCAGCTTTGATTGCAGGAATAAATTACATTTTAAAACATATTCAAACTGAAAGCAGTTATTTTAAAAATATTTGTACTGTTTTGCTGTACTTTGGATCAAATAAATTAATTTTATTAAATTAATTGTATTACAACACACTGACAATACTCAGTATATACATCTAGTACTTTTGACAATAAACATAAACTCTGATTCTAATTAAAGTATAAAAAGTAGCTATAAATAGACAGTTCTTACAATTGAGAAAAGCATTTATTGTAATCCTTTTCATTTTAATTTATTTGATACAAAAATAGCAAAAACAGTAAAATTGTAAAATATTTTTACTATTTAAAATAACTGGTTTTGATTTAAATATATTTTAAAAGTAATTTATTCCTGTGATTTCAAAGCTGAATTTTTAGCATCATTACAGTAACACTGAAGACTGGAGTAATGATGCTGAAAATTCAGCTTTGATCACAGGAATAAATTACATTTTAAAACATATTCAAATCGAAGGCAGTTATTTTAAATAGTAAAAATATTTCAACATTTTACTGTTTTTGCTGTACTTTGGATCAAATAAATTAATTTTATTTAAATAATTGTACTTCAACACACAGACAATACTCAGTATATACATCTAGTACTTTTGCCAGTAAACATAGAAGTAGCTATAAATAGACAGTTCATACAATTAAGAAAAGCATTAATCGTAATCTTTTTCAAATTCCGTCTTTGCCTAATTATGTTTAATGTAATTTATTTAATCCAATAGTATAATCTGTAGGCCAAATATGGTTTGGTTTTGTCTTAAGACTATTAAGTCTTGTGAAATATGCGCTTTCTGTGGCACACTTTTTGAAAGCACTTACATTTTAGCTTGTATTGTCCATTTTCAATCAAATGAACCGAGTGGGATGGCGTTCATTTGGTGGCCTGGCCGTTTAACATCATAAAAAGTCTCAGACATCAACGAAGCGCAGCATTTTTTGCATATAGATGTACCAACAGTGATCACTTAATTACTTCTTATGGGTCACATAAGTACCAAGACAAAGCAATTGGATTAGCCTGAGCAAGACATTAGACTCAAATCAGCATGCTCCATTTGGTATGACAGATGTTCAGTGTAATTTAGTCCACAGATTCCAAGTCCAAACAGAGGGACTGGGGGTGGAGTTATAGCTTTGAAACCCTCTCCTCATTTCTGAAGCAAAAATACTTTCCAGGGATGATTTTGAACGCCATAAATAACCTGTACTTTTACTTCAAAGCATTTGGAATACCTTTCAAATTCTTTGATTTTACCAATATGCATTTGTTTTGTGCTGTCTGTGTTTGCTAAGTGAGCTGTTCGGTCAATAAATATTAAGTAAATCCTTCTAGTTTGATATCTGGATTTTGCAAATGAATAAATTGCACCAGGTAGTGAAGGAGCTCCTTCAATGCTGTTTTTAAAAGGCGTTTAAGGATGCATCTCATGAATACAGGTTTAGAATTAGTCTTATATTCATGAAGGCCAGTCAACATTTTTTGGACAGTAAGATTTTTAATGTTTTTAAAGAAGTCTCCTCTGCTCAGAAACCCTGCAATTATTTGATTTAAAGTACAGCCAAAAAAAGAAATCATTACATCTTCAGTGTCACATGATCCTTCAGAAATCATTCTAATATTCTGATTTGCTGCTCAAAAAACATTTATTATTATAGTGTTGAAAACAGCTGAGTTTGACTTTTTTAAGTTTCTTTGATGAACAAAGTTCAGAAGAACAGCATTTTTCTGAAATAGAAATCTTTTGAAACATTATAAATGTCTTTATCATCAAATTACATTTGAACACATATTCAAATAGAAAACAGCTATTTTACATTGTAATATTTTTTTTACAATTTTACTGTATTTTTAATCAAATAAATACAGCCTTTTTTTTAAAACATTACAAAAATCTCACAGATCTCAAACACTATAATGCTGAAAATGTAGCTTTGATCACATACATTACATTTTAAAATATATTGAATTAGAAAACTGTTCTTTTTATTAGCAAAAATATTTCACAATATTACTGCCTTTTCTGTATTTTGGATCAAATAAATGCAGGCTTGGTGAGCAGAAAAGACTTCATTAAAAAGCATTAAAAAACGTACTGTCCAAAAACTTTTGACTTGTAGTGTATGAATGTAAGAATGAAGAATTTTTAAAAAATAAATAAATACAAAATAAATTAACTAACTAAATGAATAATACATAAAATAAATAATAACTAAAAACTACAAAAAATAAATTAAATTACATTTTAAAATATATTGAAATAAAAATAAAGTTATTAAAAAAAGTTAATAAAGTTATTTTAAATAGTAAAAATATGGTGAGCAGAAAAGACTTCATTAAAAAGCATTAAAAACCTTACTGTCCAAGTAAGTGTTTGACTGGTAGTGTATAAATGTAAGAATAAAAAAGTTTAAATAAATAGAAAATAAATAAACAAATATTGAAATAAATATAATAAAGTGAAAATAAATAAATAAATAAATAAAACTACAACTTATCAATTAAATTAATTTAATAACATTTACTTTTTTTTTTTAAATACATACATTAATAAATAAATTAATAATAAATTAATACAAATAATTATGCAGAGCTGAATTTAAATAAAAATGAATTGTGTTTTTATTTGTATATTTATTTATTGACATACTTATTTTAAAAAACATATCTGCATGTTTGGGCCTCCACACACATCTATTTTCATTCCAAACGAAAAACGTCACCCTTTTCTCTGGAAACGCAATTCGTCCACACAGCAGCCCCGCCCCCGTTTGCGCGTCACCGCGAAATCCCCGCCCATTTTCTCTGTGGTGCTCGAGCCCCGCGGCTGTTTGTGGCCGGTGTGTGTGTGTGTGTATCTCTCTTCAGGAGGACGACTTACTGCCAATTATCCTCTCGCACACAGCGATTTTCCCTCCCGTTTTCAGCGTCCCCGGGAGCGGGGACCTCCACGGCTGATCGCGGGACCGTGTCACGGACTTTATTCGCGGACGAGTTTCTTTCCTGGGGAATTTATCGCGTCTCTCAGCGAGCTAAGCTAGGTGTCGAGCTTGCGAGCTAATACTGGATTTGCGCAAATTCTCCGCGCACGAAAGTTGCACAGACGACAAAATAACGGCTTCGCTCGGGATCAATCCAGTTGGAATAATTTCTAAAGTCTTTTCCAGCCCGGACGGCTTGATAAGAAGAAAGTCAAAAGCCACCGTTAGCTCAGCGAAGCTAACGAGCTAATATGAAGTTAGCCAGCTAACGCTCTTGTGCGCAAGAAAACACCCTCCGTGCGAGGGGTTTATAATGCTTACATGATTTTTGACAGGTGAAAGCTTGCAAACGTCGGGTTATTTAGGTCTTTAAGCATTTGTTTTCATAGTGAAGGGCTGATTTGTCTTGGGGAGTGGTGGCTTGATGAGCTGTCCTGCTTAACTAACTTCAGCCAAACCCACTCACCTTATTAATCTTCATTAGGGTTTATCATTTAACATTTGTGTCCTCGTTAATATAGAAGCCATTGCCAGTTCATCTAGAAACGCGTGTCAATCAAACATCCTTATTTTTGAAAGGAGGCTAGATTAGCTGGTCCAACAGGTTATTAGTATATTAGCATTACTGGCTTGTTTTTTTTTTTATCAGGCCTATGGTTGTGAAGGGGGATGAGGATGAATTGTGTTGGGAACGAGGTGTAACAGGTCGATTTGTGGACTGTCATCCGAAAACACAGATTTGTATGGGATTTGGCAGCTGGTTTGGCATCATGGGGGTCTCGCAAGGGGGCATGAAGTCGTCCACATAGTGTCTAACTAGTCATTTATGACGTTATGTAGAGTTTTTCGTATTACTATGTTCGTTGTTCTCCTGTCAATTCATTAAAACGATTGGAGAATTGGAGCAACAGGTCAGCCTGGATCAAGAAACCCTGTCTTTCGTCTCTGGTTGGAGTAGCACTCCCAAGCCATCCTCAATGCCTTCAGCGCTGGCCGTGTTCACCTGTCGCCCGAATTCACACCCGTTTCAGGAACGCCATGTCTACCTGGATGAGCCGGTCAAGATCGGGCGCTCCGTGGCCCGGTGTCGCCCTGCCCAGAACAACGCCACTTTCGACTGCAAGGTGTTGTCCAGGAATCATGCTCTGGTGTGGTTCGACCACAAGACGGGGAAGGTAAGTCAGGCGTTGTAGCTTTCCCCAGGCAGGCAGAACAGGTCAGATTGGCTTCTAAGTCAACTGCTTGTTTGACATGCAGATGAAAAATGCACCTCAAGCTGTCTTGATTTATAAAGGATTTTCTGGCTTCAGCAATCTTGTATACATTCAGTGGTCCCCACCCAGAAGTATTTGGACACTAAGCCCCTATAAGATGTCCTTAGTATTGAGGAATACAATTGTTCACTTTAATAAAAATACAGCTGTTTGTTGTTAGTTCATGTTAGCTCAGGTCCAATAGATATTAACAGATGCAATTGTTGATTTTAATAATATGTGAGCCTGGACCACAAAACCAGTCTTAGGTAACACCGGATATATTTGTAGCAATAGCTAAAAATACATTGTATGGATCAAAATAACTTTTCTTTATGCCAAAAATCATTAGGGTATTGAGATTATGTTCCAAGAAGATAATAATATATATATGAAATATATGAAAACTTAATTTTTGATTAGTAATATGCATTGCTAAGACAACTTTATTTATTTTTTTGTACCCTCAGATTCTAGATTTTCAAATAGTTGTATTTTGACCAAATATTGTCCTATCTGAACAAACGATACATCAATGTAAAGCTTATTTATTCAGATTGAAATAAATCTCAAAATCGACCCCTATGACTGGTTTTGTGGTCCAGGGTCTCATATGTTAGTAAACATAAATATAAAACAAAACAAAAATATAAAAGTTAAAGTAAACATTTTATAAAATTAAAAAGAGCCTAAATTCTCAAAAGTGAATATATCTGATAACAACTGGTGTTTTGGTTAATTTGAATAAATATGATTCATTTTAATGAATGTGTGATTCAGTTTCACAGGTGTCTTAGTTGAATGCTGATAAATGACAGGTATTAAAAATAAGTGTTTTTGTGTTAGTCAGTTGTTTTATCATTCAAAACAAACAAGTGTCTTTTTAGTCAATATGAGGTCAGATGTTTTGTTTTAAGTAAAATTTTTAGAAGCAAACTAAGAGACAAACAATAAAAAAATATATGTAAACAAAAACAATTTAAAAAATATTTAAAATAAGTATATGTTTTTCAGTATTTTAATTAATAATAAAAAAATATTATTATAGTTAATTGTATAAAAATAAAATTTAAGTAATCCCATGGCTCCCTTAAAAGATTTTGAGGCCCTCTAGTGGGTCCAGGGCCCTTGGCTGAGAGCCACTGACATAAAATGGGTTTGCACTATTAAGTGTTTTTAATTTAAACAAATGACACTTGGTTTGATACTTTATCTAATGCAATATCATTATGATAGGACAATATTTGGCCGAGATACAACTACTTGAAAAAAAAAATCTAAATATTGAGAAAGTCGCCTTTAAAGTTGTCCAAATGAAGTTCTTAGCCATGCATATTACTAAAATGAAAAATTAAGTTCTGATGTATTTACGGTAGGAAATGTATAAAATATCTTCATGCAATATGATCTTTACTTGGCATAAAAAAAAATCTATAATTTTGTCCCATACAATGTATTATTGGCTTTTGCCACAAATATACCCGTGCTACTAATGACTGGTTTTGTGGTCCAGAGTGACATAATATAATGTATTTTTAAGTTACATGAATATATAATCATAATCATCATATTTAAAACAAAAATATAAATTAGAAATGAATAAATGCTTCAATGGCTTGTTTTTCTCCACACTTGCGATTAAGGTATGGCATGCCAAATCAAAGGTTGAAGAATTATTCATCTCTAAACTACAGAATGCTGTTTATGTGACGTTAGACAGATAAGACATGATTATTCGCCAGTACATGTAGAATCTCTATCACAGTCATGTTGACCCATAACATCTCTCGTGAAAGGTGACGGAGCATTTTTACAGCAGCAGATGTGCTATTTGAGACTGTCTAACATGACATTGCTGTGTCTGGTAAACAGGATTAAAACATTGCTGTGACATTTCTATGCTCCATGTGTTGATGCCGAAAGCGACGGCTCGTAATTCTGCTCTGGCTTGTGAAATTAGATGTCCGAGGTTTTAAGCTGCCAGGTACGTGCTCTCCTTTCACAGCGTCGTGTGTGAATGAAAGTGTAAAATAATCCTCTGGAAAGCAGGCGAACGTATTCCACTACACATGTATTATCCAAGAACATGCTTTTAGTGTGAGTTTTGGTTTAATGCTGGTGATTCACTCGGTTCTACTTTCAGATGACACATTTTGACAGCGCCAGTGCACATTGTATTAGGTCATAACTCCCCCCCCCCCTTAGGCATGCTTATGGTTGCTTTCACTGGTTTTCTTTGGTTGTTTAAAGAATGGTTTTTGGTGGCGGTGTGTTGTTGTTAGTACAGTTCGCATGCGTAAAGAGGTTTTCTGTACGTCTGGCAGTGTGTAGGTGTGTTTTGCCTGTAAAAAGGAAGTATTTGATGCAGTGCAAGTTTTGCCATCATCACTCTGGGGAATAATTTCTCAGCTGTTGTGAAATAATTGCAGCTATGGTTGCTAACTGCAGCCATGTAGATTAAGGTGTGGTGTTTGAATTAAGGGAGTGCTGCTCGCTACAATACCAGGTGAGGCCATTAACCCTTCAGAAACGGCTTGTGCTTTTACTGAAAGAAAAACTTTCGTCTCATAGTAGCGAAGAATGATTATTTAACAGGGTTTGATGATGTAACATAGCAAGTTCAAGTTCTGTCGTAACCTCAAACCTTACTTAAACCTGAGGCAGTGTGAAGAAATACTTATAACACGATGTGAGCTATTTAACATTACAGTAATGATATATAGGACAACATAGTTTAATATACAGATCAGATCAAAAGTTTACATACACCTTGCAGAATCTGCAAAATGTTCATTATTTTATCAAAATTAGAGGGATTATTTTTTAGTTAGTACTGACCTGAATAAGATATTTCACATATAGTCCACAAGATTCTACATATGCTTTATTCTTAATACTGTGTTACCTGAATGATCCACAGCTGTGTTTTTATTTATTTATTTTTGTTTGTTTAGTGATAGGGGTGGCACGGTTCACAGAACCCACGGTTCGGTTCGTACCACGGTTTTAGGGTCACGGTTTTCGGTTCTGTACGGTTCTTGTTTTTATTTTTCATTTTAATCTTTAACACTCCAGAAGTTTACTTTGGCATATGAAATGTAGCTTGATTATCCTTAATTTAGTATACATTATTAAAAAAAAAAGTTATATCATGTAATCATGCACAAACTGAATTGGACTTGACTTTAAGCACATTATTGAGACCATCTCTGAGGAAAGCTAGGGGAGATTTGATACAGCAAGAGAGAAGACATTGATGACATGCCTTTCATTTATTTGGCAAAAACAGGACAATGTGTATCTCTACAGGAATTTGTGTGCCTTTTTAGAACATAAAGATTGAACTGAAGAATTAACTTGCATGTCTACCAACTAGGGGTGGAACGGTTCACAGAAGTCACGGTTCGGTTCGTACCTCGGTTCAGATGTCACGGTTCGGTATGATTTCGGTACAGTGGAGGGAAAAGCAAAACAAAAATGCAGAAGGCAATTAGATGTATTTCCACTCACATACCCAACAACCGCTGAACAACGGCGACACACAGTCCTCGTCTTTTCCACCACTCTCTCGCCTGTACTACTGTAACTGACTGGAAAAGCGAAGTTTTCCCAAACTTGCGATCTTAAAGAGGCCGGCGGATCCTCTAACTCTTGTGGAACACCACCACTTGCCATACTCGCTGTCGCTGCTATCTCTGACTCACTCACTGGATGGACCGTCGAGCTGACAAAAAACTGCAGAGTGCCAGAGAATGTAGACGGGCTCTGATAGAGCGCATACAGAGGCTGTCCCTAAAGAACCCGCGTATCTAACAGTAGTTCCGCATTACATTAATTATTTTGCAGGCAAGTTTTTTTTATTTTCATACCGTGTATTCTCCGTTTAAATTCATGCACCGAACCGTGACCCCCGTACCGATTCGGTTCGAAACGAATACATGTACCGTTCCACCCCTACTACCAACACACTGGCGTGATGTCTTCTCAGATGAACTGACAAATTAAGATGAAATCATGAAATCCAAAATGTTCCCACACACCTGACCTGGCTAAGGGGCCGTTCACATGAAGCGTCTTTTGTGCACTCAAGTTCGTGATTTCAAATGTAGACGCGCGGTATGCGCGCTCGTAATGGAAGCGACGCGGTCCGACACGCTCGTTTTTCCCAGGCGCGTACGTGCCGCATCGAGATAAAAACATCTCAACTTTTCAAAATTAGTGATAGTTCTTTATGAGCCCCTTGTTTGTCCTGAACAGTTAAACTGCCTACTGTTTTTAAGGAAAACCCTTTAGGTCCCACAAATTCTTTGGTTTTTCAGCATTTTTGTGCGTTTGTACCCTTTACAACAATGACTGTATGATTTTGAGATCCATATTATCACACTGAAGACAACTGAGGGACTCATATGCAACTATTACAGAAGGTTCAAACACTCACTGATGCACCAGAAGGAAACACAATGCATTAAGAGCCGGGGGTAAAACTTTTTGAATTTGAAGATCAGGGTAAATTTAACTTATTTTGTCTTCTCAGAAACATGTAAGTATCATCTGTAGCTTCTGAAGGGCAGTACTAAATACACACACAAAAAAAAAAAATACTGATCTTTAGGTAAAATAAGAAAAATGAACACATTTTATTCTGTTCAAAAGTTTTCACCCCCTGGCTCTAATGCATTGTGTTTCCCTCTGGAGCTTCAGTGAACATTTGAACCTTCTGTAATAGTTGCATAGTCCCTCTGTTGTCCTCAGTGTGAAAAGATGGGTCTCAAAATCATTGTTGGAAATGCGTTAAATACAAAAAATGCTGAAAAACCAAAGAATTTGTGGGACCTGAAAGATTTTTCTGAAGAACAGCAGGCAGTTTAACTGTTCACGAAAAAAAACAGCTGTGGATCACTCTTAGCTGTAAACAATGGTTTGACGTTAAAAACGTTGTGATTATGGATTTATTTTGTGTAAACACAGCTTTTCATTTCACAAGATTTTAATTGATGTACTGGAGTGGTTTACTTGTGTGGATTATTTTGATGTTTCTATTAGCTCTCATTCTGACGGCACCCATTCACTGCAGAGAATCCATTGGTGAGCAAGTGTTGTAATGCCACATTTCTCCAAATCTGATGAAGAAATTTTAGTTCACCTTAGGGTAAATTGTTCCTTTAACGGCTCAGTCTAAATTGCTTTGCTTTGATTTTATCAGCCGCTTCTTCTTGTCATTGGCAGTGTAAAGATTGAAAATCTAATACCGTCCATTTCCTCTCTGGGACCGGTTGTCCACAAAGGACATTGCAGTAATGACCTGAAGAGACTTGCTCTTATTGGCACGGTTTCTGTCGGAAAGTCGTGCCAAGATGAAGCTACCTAAACTGGGCCAGCCAATAGTTGACATAATGTGAAACGGTGCCTGTATCACCACCTGTCCACTGGCTTTGTGCTGCTGTGTACTACAAATGTAGGCATTGCTGAAAAGGTGGCGATTGCAACTGTGTGCCTGAGAATGACGCCTGTATTTATAGACATCAATCAAAGCCGCGCGGCCACTAATAGAGTGTCTGGATGACTGCTCTTAGCCCTGACACTGCTATTTCTTGGATTTGGCAAAATGACACCCATGAGAATGAAGCCAGTGTGTTTCCAAGATACACTGTCCTGCCAGACTCTGGGCTGTCATTGTGCTCTAGTTAGACCGGTTTTTAATTAATGTGATTCGCTTCTCATTATGTGTTCCTTCAGGATTTGAGTTTGTGAATGCCCAAGTTTGCTTTGATCTTCTTGTACTGTGTTGCATTCAATTTCAGGCTGATCAATAAATGATTCAGCCTGAATGCTTGTAAGCCCTAATGTGAAGTGCTGTTCTGTGCGTGGATGTGCTGTAAGTAGAAATAAGATTTGTTTTGAGTTGTTTGTGTCCTTCCTTTAGTCTTACAGTGTTGTTTTCTAGCTTGTTCCTTGTTGAGTTTGTTTCTTCATCAGATTTGGAGAAATTCAGCATTGCATTACTTGCTCACCAAAGGATGCTCTGCAGTGAATGGGTGCCATCAGAATGAGAGTCCAAAAAGCTCATAATAATCCACAAGTGATCCACTTCAGTCTGTTAATGTCTTGTAAAGTAAATCTATGTTGTTAGAAAAAACATTAAAAAACCTTTAAACCATTGCTTCTTCCCAAAATATTGATGATAACACTTCCTCCAGTGAAAAAAGTCCATCTCCTGTTGTCCTCTCACATCACAATCCACCCACATATTTATTTAAAGCTGTTTTGGCTTGTAAAAAGTGTTTGATTTGCTCATATTTCTGTCCTGATTAAGATGAAATCACTTTTTCATTGGAGAAAACAATATCATGAATAGATAAAAACGTCTCAATTGATTTGTTTCTTACGATCGTTTAGGTTTTCACTCATTGAGTGCACATGCTGTGGATAGTCATACGAGTTCTGGATGGTCTGTTATCTGGTTATTAGTTTGTTATTAGGTGATGGTTGAAATCAGTATTTAAATATCCATATCAAATGTAAATATTACCATCTGCTCAAAGTCTAAATTAAAAAGAGCCTTTAGAATGACTTCTACCTAGCAACTATAAATACCAGCTTGTCATATTGTGAATTTGAACGCATTCATGCGTTATAATTGGGTTGTTTACATTTGTAGGATTGTCGTTCCTTGTGATCTGTTTCAAACTTGTCTTCATCTGATGCCGTGGAAATAGCAGAGAAGAGTTCATCCATTTGATGTGATGTGGGTCTAATATCACTAATCACCTGAATAAGATATTTCACATCAAAGACGTTTACATATAGTTCACAAGAGAAAATAAAACTAGAATTTATAAAATTCTCAGACCCTGTTCAAAAGTTTACATACACTTCATTCTTAATACTTTGTTACCTGAATGATCCACAGCTATTTTTTTTGTTTGTTTAATGATAGTTGTTCATGAGTCCCTTGTTTGTCCTGAACAGTTAAACTGCCTGCTGTTCTACAGAAAAATCCTTCAGGTCCCACAAATTCTTTGGTTTTTCAGCATTTTTGTGTATTTCAACCCTTTCCAACAATGACTGTATGATTTTAAGATCCATCTTTTCACACTGAGGACAACTGAGGGACTCATATGCAACTATTACAGAAAGTTCAAACACTCACTGATGCTCCAGAAGAAAACACAATGTGTTAAGAGCTTTTTGAATTTCAAGATTAGGGTAAATTTAAATTAAAATAAAACTCATTTTGTCTTTTGGGAAACATTTAAGTATCTTCTGTAGCTTCTGAAGGGCAGTACAAAAAAAAAAAAAAAAGATATTTAGGTAAAATAAGAAAAATGTACACATCTTTATTTTGTTCAAAAGTTTTCACCCCCTGGCTCTTAAAGCATTGTGTTTCCTTCTGAAGCATCAGTGAGTGTTTGAACTTTCTGTAATAGTTGCATATGAGTTCCTCAGTTGTCCTCGGTGTGAAAAGATGGATCTCAAAATCATACAGTCATTATTCGAAAGGGTTCAACAACACAAAAATGTTGAAAAACCAAAGAATTTGAGGTATTTTTCTGAAGAACAGTGGGCAGTTCAAGACTGTTCAAACAAGGAACTGATAAACAACTATATTTTCTCTTGTGGACTATGTCTTCTATGTGAAATATCTTATTCAGGTCAGTGCTAAATAAAATATTACATGCATTTTTGTATGATCCCTCTTATTCTGCAAATTGTATGTAAACGTTTGACCTCAATATGTATGTAATGCATATAATGTAGTTTTAGCTTTCATTAAATTGTGTTTCTCTTCATCGTCTGCTTTTAGCATTTTTAGCTGCAGGCTGTTGCATATTTTCTGTCAAAGTGTGAGTTCTGTTGTCGAGTCTTAAAATAGTATGATGCCATTTGCGCCTCGTTTTTACAGTCTGTTGTTATTATAGGTAGCACCAAGACAGGGACAACTGCCTAGCAGCTGAGTTTAGCTACCGGAGCCCCCTCCTTCCTGATACGAACTCGCCCAGAGCCCCGCAGGGCGACCCACACCCTAGATCGCAAGCAGCTGTACAGGACGCTGTCTCTCTTCTCACTGATAATATAGAAATGTATGTCTTGGAGTTGAAAGTGCACTGTTATTCACAGTCTCGTCTCAGATGTTAATTTGTTTCATTGACGGACATCTCGTAAAAAGGACTCTTGTGCGAGCGCTATTATCTAATGAGATCTTGTCAACACAATTAATATTAACTGTGAGACATCCTAATTGGATCATATGTTATCTATGTAAATCCATGCTGTCATAATCTCTCAAATGAGAAGTTTTCAACACCACACAAAGCACTGACATACTTCTACAGTGTTGTAATCGTAAAATGAGTGAATTTTATCCACCCTGTTAATTCATTGGAATGCAGATAGGACGCTCATACTGTGTTTTACATTTCAAACACATGTCAAGCCTAGTTTTAAGGTAGTACTCTACATTTATTTTACAAATCCTTGTGTTTTCTTCCAAGCCCTTTGCTGGCAATCACTAAAATCACTACATTCTTCATTTGGTTTCTAAGTAACTGTAAACATTCTCAGTGCTGTCCTTATTTGTAGCTTTTAAATCAGTCCCCTTTTAAACTTGTGCTATTTGCAGGGTATATAAATCTGCCATGAGGTTCTTTTCACTGCATGTTATTAACACAACCTATCGCTGAAAACATTGAATGACTGGACGCTTCTTGTACTGTTATATCTCTGACCTCATAACTGTAGCATGAAATATGCAATTCCTTCTCAAATTATGCAGAAAGTCATTTTCCAAAACCTGCCAACCTTATAGTTATTAGCCTTTATTTGTAAATTAAACTAAATTAAAAATGAAATATTTTTTAAAATATATTTATTTCAGTTAATGTTTATTTTATTAGAAGTAAAGATTTTTTTTTATTATTTTCGTTTTAGTTAACAAAAATAACACAGACAACATTAACAGACTGTTTTTTATTTTTATAAAAAAGTGCTATGTAAAAAAAAAAAAAAAAATCTAAGATTATTAGAAAAGTCGGGATTTTTTCCTAGAGTAAAGTCGGGATTTTTCTTAGAGAGTAAAGTTGGATTTTTTCCGGAGAGTAAAGTCTGGATTTTTTTTTTTCCGGAGATTAAAGTTGGGATTTTTTTTTTCTGGAGTGAAGTCGGGATTTTTTTTCTAGAGTAAAGTCGAATAAAGTTGGGATTTTTGTTTGAGAGTAAAGTCGGGATTTTTTTTTTTGAGAGTAAAGTCGGGATTTTTTTTTTGAGAGTAAAGTCGGGATTTTTTTTTCGAGAGTAAAGTCGGGATTTTTTTTTCGAGAGTAAAGTCGGGATTTTTTTTTCGAGAGTAAAGTCGGGATTTTTTTTTCGAGAGTAAAGTCGGGATTTTTTTTTCGAGAGTAAAGTTGAATAAAGTCAGGATTTTTTTTTTTCAAAAGTGTTTTGTATGCCTACCTGTGCTGTAGCTCTTCGTATGAATCTAGTTTGTACTCTTATATTTTACACTTAATGTGGTAATTATTTTGATAAATTGCTTATGATATTCGCTTTGGATAAGAGTCTGCTAAATGATTAAATGTAAATATAATTCCAGTCCATTCAGACACTGAAATGCGACTTATCTGACAGATAAGTGTACTTTCTTTTATTCTCTATAATTCTCTATTCGTAGTTCAATAAATGGACATCTCTCCAGGTCTGTGCCTTTGCTCTAGTGTTTTGAAAAGCTAATGATGGAAGACTTTAATGGAATAAACATTTTGGCCTTGGTTTTTCTTAAGTTCTTAGAGGTTTCATAGTATTTGAGAATGACAGACTCCAGGCTTTGGGAAACACAAATATTGGCCAGAACTTCAGAAGTGAAGTTGATATTAATTTCTGGCTGGTTTTTTTTTTTTTATTATTATTGTTTTTTGCAGTATGAGTGTATATTCATTTTGTGAATGTATTGGAGGCTTTGAGTTTTTTTAGGCTCATCAGCAAAATGAAATACAATAATTGAATGTTTTAAATTAGTTGTTGATGACAAACAGCACTGCAAATATATTAGAAAATCATTAAATTGAACAGTTGTTTTAAATGTTAAACGTTAGTGTTAATACTGTTTTTAAGTTTATTTACAAAATGAAGATGAGATGGAAAAAATAAAAAAATACAACCATTTAATATTTAAAATCAGTTGTTGACAACAAATGCACTGCATTTATTGCATATTATTGCACGTAGAACTAGACTATAGAAAAGCATTAAATTTATGAGCTATTTACACTACCAGACAACATTTTTGAACTGTAAGATTTGTTTTTTTAAAGAAGTCTCTTCTGCTTACCAAGCCTGCATTTATTTGATCCAAAATCCAAATTTAAAAATATTTTAACTTTTTAAAATAATTGTTTTCTATTTAAATATATTTTAAAATGTTATTTATTCCTTTGATTTCAAAGCTGATTTTTTAAGCATCATTACTCCAGTCTGATCTTTGGATCTTTCTATTTATCTATCAGAGAATCCTGAAAAAATGTACTCAACTGTTTTAAATATTGATAATAATAATAATAATAATATTTTTTTTTTTGAGCAGCAGATCAGATTAGAATGATTTCTAAAGGATCATGTGACAAAATTTTACTTTGATCACAGGAATAAATTACATGTTGCAAATAGAAAACAGTTATTTTAAATAGTAAAAATATTTCAAAATTTTACTGTTTTTGCTGTACTTTGGATCAAATGAAAGACTTTAAAAAACATAACAAATTTTACTTTTCAAAAACTGTTAAATGTAATGCAATATAGCCTTTTTTCATTTAAACTGAATAATGCACATGCTACTCATAATGTGCAATTGTGAATATGCCATTGCTGTCCTTTATTGTAATTTAACATTTAATTTAGTGTTTAAATATTTAAAGTTTGCTCTACAACTTGACAGTCTTTAGTTCATTTTGCAAATGAGTTGCATTTTAGGTAATGCTTTTAGAGTAAAATGTACTCAAATTAATAAACATCACCTCTCCTTGTCATTTTAAATGGTCAATATATCTTTTTTTTTTTCTTCAAAGACTAAAAACTGTGACACAGAGGTGTTGTACTATTTTGGCCAGTGTTGAAAGACAAGCAGTAAACCTTCTCTTCATGGAACTACTCTACAATAGACTAGTAATGGGCGATATAAACGATATGCGATATAAACGATACAAAATTGGCCTACGATAGAGATTCTAATTCTATTGCACTATCGCGATAATGCATGTTTGATGACGCAATCTACCCGCGAAATTTACAGTAACGAGCTGCAGCCGGCTTCAACGCATCATCTTGAATAAACATTGCTGAAAGCGTCAGCGAAACAGAGGAGCTCGTGAAAAAGACTGGTGCAACCAGTACCACCGCTCCCTATACGCAGACTAGGCTTGTAAACACACGTGATAACGCGCAGCATCTGCGTCGCAACGCGCTCTCACCTCTGTTTACGGCTGCCTATTTGGCCAAAAATTATGATAATAATTGATGAACAATATGCCTGGTCCTGGAAAGAGACATCAACACTCCGGCGCCGAGAAACGAAAGAAAAAAAAAAGCCCAAGATGAAGCCCGTGCATCACTTTCTGGTACTTTCATAATCCTGTGAAACTTTATATTATTCTGTCGACATTAATAATGTGTTTTAATGTCGGTAATAAGTTCACGACTAACGCATCTTTCTTAATATGAATACAGGTAGATCTAAGTAAACAAAATGACTTAAAATGCATTATATTAAAACAATTATGGCAATTATGATTATTGATTAATAATGACCATATAGTGTCATTAAATAACAGTGTTAAAATACAAAATCTAATACAAAATTAACAGTTTACATTACAATTTTAATAGAAATGCCTGAAAAGGGCACCAAAGGCCTGGTAAATGCAGTTGTTACACTTACATGATGATCAAATTCCTAGTTTAATATTGACCAAACATTTAATTAAAATATCCACATAATCTTCCCCTTATCATTTCCTCAACTAAAATATGTGGACATCATAATCCTTGTCTGCTTTATTGTCAAATAGCAAAGGCTTTATTATATGAAGAGCTCATTTACGACTTTGCCTCAAGAAAAAGCAGAAGTATGCCTTTGTAAATTTTGAACTTTGGAAAGCTTCAGCAGATGACAGTGTTGATTTTATTTCAGTTTATTATGGTTTATTTGATTGAGATTTCACGTTTTTAATTGTTTTATTTAAAGTGTAATTTTAGTTTGTATTTTTTGCTGTAGAGCTACAATTGTAATTTATAAATGATACAATTTATTTATGTATTTACTATTTACTTTTATTTGAATAAAGTTCTATTTTGGCCCCTATAGTAGGTTTTTTTTTTTATTATTTTATTATTACTTCTGTAAAATTTGGGAGAGGGGGCACAAAAGTAAATTTCTGCTTAGGGCACCCATTTGGCCAGCAGCGGCCCTGGGTGCAAAATCTGTTATTTGGACGTGGTTTGGCTTTAAGCCGTCCGACGAGCAGCAGCAAAATATACTCTGTAGAGTGTGTGGGGCAAAAGTTCCAGTTAAGAGAGGTAACACCACTAATCTGTTCTACCACTACATTTAGTTTATTTATCTGCAACATTGTGTTGTTTAATTACAGTTTTGCTTTTGCACAATAAATGTTCTCAAAACGACATGCAACGTTTCTTTATTTCTTTAAAAAAAAAAAAAAATTTGCAGCTTGGCTTTCCTAAGGGTCTATGTAACCTGTTCTGAAATGGTTCTATTATAATTTATATATCGCAATATATATCGTTATCGCAAGAGGCTGCAATGTATATCGCAATATGGATTTTAGGCCATATCGCCCATCCCTACAATAGACGATGTCTTCACAGGGCAGGCGAGTTGGGTTTCTTTTGTAGGATGACTTCAGGTTTTCCAGGGAAAGCACTCACAGCCTTTTGAAATCTTAAACCCCACTTAGGCTTGAGTCATTCTGTAGCAAATTTTACCGTAGCAGATCCACTGGGTGTGATCGAACGCTCAGAAAACTGGTTCTTTATCTGTTTTATATTAAGAGTGTTTTTGCTGCAGTAATTCATTCAGGTTTTACTTGCAAGCTGTTTCACATTTGTTTACTGTTGTTTACATTTCATGAATGAGACGATTTAAGCTTTCCAGGTTCTTATTGATTTGCCTGCTTCTTGAGGATTGAGGTTAAGGGTGCTTTATTGCCTGACCTGCTGATTAGTAACCAAGCTTACCGGGTTAGTGTCTTCGCTATAGCTGACCTGCTTTAAGCAGCCTGCACCGATCGATGTTGTTTTCCTCAGCCAGGCCGTTTGTCTTCCATCCCAGGATGGAGCTTTTTTCAGGTAGGAGTGATTTAGGTTTAGACTTGCTTTTGAAGCTTAAACCCTGCATTCCTTCAAGATCTCAGTGTTGGCTTTCAGAGCCGTTCTCATGGAATAAATCTTGTGGCTTTTGGCCGATATGGTTAAAGGAGACAAACGCAGACAGTATGATGTGAGCTTTTGTACTATTTTTGACTAGAAAAGAGAAGAATTTCACTGCATCTCCTTGTAATAAAAATGAAGTTACACCAGTATCATTTTAGATTTTTAGAATTAAAAAAAATAAAATAAATATATAGGTATTTTGGTACTAGTGTTGGGCGATATGCTCAATTTTCATATCGCCCTATCGTCAGCCAGAGAGATCGCCGATACACGATACTATCGTGCTAATTTAATTATCTATGTACTAAATTCCTTATTCGTTTTGTAAAGGTAGACTTGCTATTGGCATATGATTAAGTTGTGCATGTACAGAGCGCTGACTGTAGTTTTGCCGGAGTTGTTCAAGTTACTTTCGGTTTCATTCTCTGCTATCGTCAGTGAGTGAGTTGTAAATGCGTGCATAAATGTAAATGAATGAATCTTTCTTTACCCGTCATATTGCGATAATGTTACCGCTGTATGTCTGACCGTTGTCATCAGGTGATGTTGTAGTTCAGTTCATATTGAATGCGGAGAAGTGATGCGCGTGTAATACACGTGCATATGTTTAGCGCCATTTGATCGCATTGTAATTCTAATTAACGCATATAGATGTTACTGAGATGAATGTTTGTTTACTATATACAGACCAATTATGATACATCGTAATTAATTCAGCCTGAACCACGTTTTACTACCTCTGTTATCCTAATGACTGCAAAGCTAATATAATAGAACACTCCCGTTAGTATCAGTTAATCTATCCCCATACTGTATGATGAAAATCTCCCATTTTCACTGCACGCGGTGCGTTAAGGCGACGTGGCCTCTCTATGCTTGTGTTTATACCGCTGCGAGTTTCTGAAGCATCCTAGAACAGACTCTCTGTGCTGCATTGCTAAAGTTAAGTTCTTTGTTGACGGATAATAATAATAATCGTCTAACTATCGTCAAAGGCAGCATCAGCAACAGGCGATATCTCTGACTATCGTCGATACACGATACTATCGTCTATCGGCACAACCCTATTTTGTACTTGAAATTGAACTAAATTAAAAATGAAATAATGTTTAAAATATATTTATTTTAGTTATTGTTTTTTTTATTTGAAGTAAAGATAAAAAAAATAATAATTAAAAATTCTAAGATTACGAGTAAAGTCTAAATTTTTCGTGAGTCAAATCTAAATTTTTTGTGAGCAAAGTCGTCATTTTTCGTAAGTAAAGTCGTCATTTTTCGTAAGTAAAGTCGTCATTTTTCGTGATTAAAGTCTGCATTTTTCGGGAGTAAAGTCGGCATTTTTCGAAATAATTTTCAAAGTATTCCCGCAACATTTTGACTTTATTCCTGCAACATTTCGACTTTATTCCTGCAACATTTCATCTTTATTCCTGCAACATTTCAACTTAATTTTCGCAATATTTTGACTTTAAATCGACTTCATAGAATAAAGTTGAAATTTTTGGAGACAAAGTCGAAATTTTTGGAGATGAAAGTCAAAATACTTTGAAAATAAAGTCGAAATACTTTGAAAATAAAGTCGAAATGTTTTGAAAGTAAAGTTGAAATAGTTTTCCTGCAATATTTAAATTTTATTCCTGCAATATTTCGACTTAATTCTCGCAATATTTCGACTTAAATCGACTTCGGCAAATAAAGTCGAAATACTTTGAGACTAAATTCGAAATAAAAAGAAAAAAAAACACTACTGGTGTGCATCTTGAGACAAAACAAAGGCACTGATATATTTTAAGATCAGTCTGTGCAAGTTTCTTTCAGTTAAAACGGCTCAGACTTACATTTTAGTCTAGGACTAGGCTTAAGCCATGTCTGTGAAACCGGGGGTATGTAGAATATGATAAGAAGGATTTGGATGATATAAACAGCTTATGATTGCATTGTTTGAGATTCAAGACTTCTTTGCAGACATTGAATATTAAACTTGCTGATTTGAGAAATTATGTGTAAAAACCTAATTTTCATTTTGAGAAATATTTGAAGGCTAGTTTTTGCAAATATTAGGACAATTTTATTTGTTCATATTGCATTCATTACTATATTGGTTGTTTTGTCTCTGACAACTCTCTGAACAGGCATAACCATCCAGCTAGTATTAAAGTCTTGGTTAAACGATTCTCCCAGCAGAACTGAAGTCAAAGTTCCACCTCCTTCCTTCCCATGATTCCTTTTAATTAGCAGTGTTGGAAGTGTTAATTGCACAAATCTTCTCTGCACTTGTTTGCACAGGGTAATACTGCCTTTCTGTACAGCTTATACAAAACCTGCACTCAAAATAGTTCCAGTCTGCACGTGGACTCAGTTAGGTAGAATATAAAGCGATTTCTTCTAGGATGAATGATGACCTTCACACTGATCTCAGAGATACTGGCACCTGTTTGACATGAATAAGTGCTGAATAAGTTCAAGTCAGATGTGTGTTAGAGGCAGAAGGCTGGTGGCAGCGTCGGGTCTCTTTAGGAATGCTAATGTGCTCTTTGACGATGGGATGTGGGGGCGAATCCCTGACAGAAAAATCAGCCCTCTCTCTTTCTCTCACTCGTTCCCTCTCTCTTTTTCACTCACCCCCTGTGTAGTAGGCATTTGACAGTTCTGTGACACACGCAGGTGCATTAGTGACGTGTCCCAGCATATTTAATCAATATTTAACACGCCAGCTGTTAATGAAAGCGAGCAGAAGTTCCTCCCTAAACTGCTACCACTTGACTTTATAATTATAGCTTAGGTATCACACATCAAGTGTTTTACACTACCAAGTAAGGCTGGGCGAAAAAATTAGAGATCAGTTGTAAAGTACACTACCAGTCAAAAGTTTTTGAACAGTAAGATTTTTAAGTCTTTTCTGCCCAGCAAGCCTGCATTTGATTTAGAGTACATCAAAAACAGTAAAAATTAGAAATATTTTTACTATTTAAAATAACTTTTTTTTATTTGAATATATTTTAAAATGTAATTTATTTCTGTGATTTCAAAGCTGATTTTTAGCCTCATTACTCCAGTCACATGATCCTTGAGAAATCCTTCTAATATTCTGATTTGCTGTTCAAAAAACATTATTATTGTTATGTTGAAAACAGCTGAGTAGAATTTATTCAGGTTTGTTTGATGAATAGAAAGTTCAGAAGTACAGCATTTATCTAAAATAGAGCTTTTTACTTTAGATAAATGTTGATCTTTGGATCTTTCTATTCATCAAAGAATTCTAAAAAAAAAACATTAAACTGTTTTAAATATTGATAATAATAATACAAATATTTGAACAGCAAATCAGCCTATTAGAATGATTTCTGAAGGATCGTGTGACACTGAAGATTGGAGTAATGATGCTGAAAATGTAGCTTTGATCACAGGAATAAATTACATTTTAAAATATGTTAAAATAGAAAACATTTTCATTTTAAAGGGTAGATTGAAGTTCATCCAACAGTATTGTTTTTAACTGGTCTAAAATAAAACTATAAATATTCTTTTTTTCTTTTTTTTTTTAAAGTACAATGGAATTATTGCAAAGGTAAGGAATAAAATATTGTTAATATTAATAATCATGATATATTATTATTAATATTATTGTGGTCTCTGTTTGTTTGGTCTCAATGCTTAATATTGTAGTTCAAAATGTAATGTATGACAAAATAAATATTTCTGACCACATCATGCAGCTCTAATATGTAAACATCTAAATTACATTTTAAAATACGTTTTTTAAAATATTATTTCTAAATATAAAAACAGTTACTGTCAAATAATGATATTAGTATTATTAATAATGATATTATTAATATTATTTATTTTGCCTGAATGTTTTTCATATTGCAGTCCAAAACATAATATGACAAAAACATTTTTGACCACATCATGCAGCCCTAACATGTAAATAAATTACTTTTTCAAATATAATTTTTTCATTAAAATAATCTAAATAAAAAAATTAGAGAAGCCTAATTAATTATTAAAATACTATTTACCTCAAAATCCCATGGTGTATTTGATGGAAATATTTTTGTCATAAATAAGGGCTTTTGCTGACAAAAAAAGAGAATCGCTGCATTAGTGTATAACTAATTCAGATGTATTTTATATTATTACCTATATTTATATGTTCATTAAATAACACTTAACATTTTGTCTTTATTCTCGACACATTTCGACTTGGTTCTCAAAACAGTTCATGAAATAATTCTTAACATATCAGTAGATATTGTTTGTTAATATCTAATTAAAGTATAAGTTGTTAATATTTCTGTTGCTTATATGTTGCTGTTATGTTTTATTAATCTCATATTTACTCAGTTCCGGCTTATGCATAAGTGACATTAACATTATGGTCTTTTAGAAAATTGAACGAATGTAAAATACAAGTGTAGAGACCTGCAACCACAATAACCTCCGAATACAGTCAGCACAACCGTTAGCAAGAGGAAATAAGATTGAATATGCTGTGTCATTTGTGTTTCTCCATTTTTCTCATTTGATTGTACACATACTAGTTCTGTCTTTTTAAAAACACAAAGTAAAGTTGAAGGACCGTATGTAGCATCCAGCTAATCTTGCAGTTCTGCTTCTGCATGCATTACTTTTCTCTTGCCTGGCTTTGATAAAGATTTATTTCTGAATCAGACCAGCCTAATTTCTTATGCACATGAGCTAATCTGTGAGCTGGTTGCTTATGAACAGATGCATCACCCATGTCATGCGGTCTCTATGCCAAAATACACATAAGACAAACACAGATATCGCATTTCACTCCGGCTATGATGAAGGATGTGATGGCGCTCGACTCCCGCTCAATCATACGGACAGTCAGTAGCGTAAACGCATTCATCCTGTGGCTTAACCTGATGAACCTGTTAGCAGCGATGCCCACATGTGACGCGTGATGTGGGATGCTGGCGTTGGGCGGAAATAATGAATGTCACTCATACTGTAGTCATGTTTGACAGTGAGTCTATTCATCCAGCCGAGCGAGGAAATTCAGCAGCGTTCATTGTGAATGAAGGAAGTTCAGCAGAGTACACCAAACAATTACAGTTCATGACGGATCCAAAGCCAGTTCTTTGACGCCCTTGATGGCTGTTTTTTATTATAAGTGTAGCTCAAAGTGATCAGATGTTGAATGTGGTGGAGTAAATGAGTGGAAACTTGCCTGGTCAACACTTAAAGACAGTATTGGTTATTTTCAACAGCCAAAGAAAATGTATATCTCTAACTTGTATGTGTAGAGGTTGTCTTTGGGTCAACTAACAATTAATTAGTTACTTTGATCATAGTAAGCTATTGCATTATTTTAGCATTATTTATTTACCATAATAATATTTCTTTTTATTGTGGTTTTCGTTTTCACTTTAATTTACATTTGAGTAATTTTACCATGTACTTTTTTCATTATTATTTAGGTTATTTTAGATACTACTTTACAGCATTCAAGTTTTAGTGTTTATTTTAGTCAAGGCAATAGTTTTAATTTAATTTTCAACATTTTTATTTATATAATTTAATATATTTCTATTTATTTCTAATTTAAATGATTTAAAAGTTTATATTTTCAGTCTTCATTTTAATTTAAATTTAAGTAGTTTTATTTCGTGCTTTTGGCCCTTTTATTTTTTATTTTCAATATTTATGCATACTGTTGTTATTTATGAATTTATTTTTTTGTTTTAGCAATTTTGGTAATTCAACTGATTGGCAATAGCTCTAGTTTAGAATACTTGATTTGAATTAGCTTTTATTTTTATATTTTCATTATATCATTTTTGTTTTTTTCATCTGATATTTTATTTTATTTTATTTATATATGTTTTATTTTAATTTCAGTTTTGTGCTTTTATAAAAATAAGTGATAAGTGTGTAATTTTCCCAGTCTAGTCAAATGATTGCTTTTGTATTTAACCACTGTTAAGTGTGTTATAACCTGTATTGCAACAATGAACCCGTTAACCTTTATAAACTCTTTGTCTCTGTAGTCTGATTGTTTCACCTTATTGCAAGTTTATCTCGAGTACTTCCTCCTTTTAACAATCGTTTGTTCTGCGCTCTTGATTGTAGTGCTGTATTTGACACATCGGTAATCTTTCGGTCTTTCCTCTCTTCGCAGTTCTATCTCCAGGACACCAAAAGCAGCAATGGCACCTTCATCAACAGCCAGCGACTGAGCCGGGGGTCTGAGGAGAGCCCTCCCTGTGAGGTGCTCTCTGGTGACATCATTCAGTTTGGGGTGGATGTGACTGAAAACACCCGGAAAGGTGAGAAAAGTCTGTCAGTGATGATGTGCTTGTCTGTAATGCAGGTGTGGGTGCATTTATTTATAGATGCTTCTTTCTGGATATAAACCTATGCATTATATTCCTTTTTGGTATACACTACCAGTCAAAAGTAACTTTTTAAAATGTTTTTTTAAGCCAGCATTTATTTGATCCAAAGTATGGCAAAAACGGTAAAACTTTGAAATATTTTTACTATTTAAAATAACCGTTTTCTGTTTGAATATATTTTAAAATGTAATTTATTCCTGTGATTTCAAAGCTGAATTTTTAACATCATTACTCCAGTCACATGATCCTTCGGAAATCATTCTAATATTCTGATTTGCTGCTCAAAAAATATTTTATTATTGTTGTTATCAATATTTAAAACAGTCGAGTACATTTTTTTTAGGATTCTATGATGAATAGAAAGACCCAAAGATAAGCATTCATCTGAAATAAAAAGCTTTTTTAATGTTATACACTATACCATTTAAAAGCTGGAAGTCATTGTTTTTTTTCCTTTTTTTGGAAAGAAATTGTAGAAATTAATACTTTTATTTAGCAAGGATGCTTTAAAATTATCAAAAGTGATGATAAAGACATGTTACAAAAGAAAAAAAAAATCTACTCAGCATAATAATAATAATAATAATACTACATGAATATTAGAATGATTTCTGAAGGATCATGTGACACTGAAGACTTGAATAATGATGCTAAAAATTCAGCTTTTAAATCACAGGAGTAAATAACATTTTAAAATATATTTAAATAGAAAACAGTTATTTTAAATAGTACTTTTTTTTTCAAAATTTTACTGTTTTTGCTGTACTTTGGATCAAATAAATGCAGGCTGTTCAAAAACTTTTAACTGTTTGTGTATATTATATAATATTTATATGATATTATAATTTTATAATATATTAAATATCAATATGTATTATTTCTTCCAAATAAAAATGTGTAAAATTAATATGTGAATGCATTTTCCATTTTTTAAAAATGTGTTTATATTTAATATATGATGTTATATATTCTATATTATGTTTTATATATGTAAGGTATTAAGATATTAAATTTGGATACTAATACTAAAAATACACAAAATATTCAATATTAAATATAAATATATACAATTTTTTAGAAATAAATGTAATATGTTTTTTATATAGATTATATTTTAAATATATTCAATATACAGTAAATTCAATGTTACAATATTAAATATATTATCTTTTTATATAAAATATAATATAATATATAAAATATATAATATTTAATTTAAAGACTTAAAATATAAATACTGTGTATGATTAAAAAAATGTTTCATAAACATTAAGTTAGATTAAATGTATTAAATATTAGAATAATTTTATATACATAAAAATTGACATGATTCAGAAAAGGTCTTTGTCACTCTTACAGTTCAAATTAAACCAAGTGTTAATATATTTGGTGCTTTGAGTGTAAATTTGGGGGCTTTGCTTAAGGCGAGACATTGCAGGTTATCACCTTACTTACCCAGTTGATTGATTACATTGATAATTGCAAAAAAAAATTTGTATTACAAGTTTTCTAAAATGTTAGTTTAAATATGCAAATGAGGCATTATTTAATGAAATATGTGCTCATTTGCATACATTTCTAGTACAAAAATCAAAATTTTTTGACGTATTAAAGTCAAATGTTTTTATAGAAGGAATTTTGGGTGTCTCATTTTGTCACTCCATAATTCAGAATAAACTTAGAACAGACAGAAAACAATGTATTTTTTTACAATGTTTGGGGGAATAAAATGTTGTATAAAATCAAGCAAATGATATATGAACAAATCCCTCTGTAAAAACCGTCAGGATATAGACAGGAATAAAACTGTAATGTTTGTTGTGTGTAAGTGCTACTGAAGTGGAGATTCATGGCTCAGTGTAGGAGAAAAAAAACTCATTTTGAGAAAACGGCCTTTAAAAATATGCACTGTAATTGAAATCTATTGACACAAATAGATAAAGTGCTATATAAGAAACACCTAACAGTGTTTTTTGGATGTTTTCTTTCCACTAGTCTGGAAAAACACTTTATAAAAAACAAAATCTCAAAATTGAGAGGTGCATGAAAAAACAGCGTTTTTGCCTGCAGTGTCTCCCCTTAAGTATCTAGAATCGCTTTTGCACATACAATACTGCAATACATACTGCACTTTAGTCAGATGCTGTAATGCAGAGACAGGCTTTTGAAACCCAAGATTGCTGGCCGGTTGCTCCTGTGTCGTAACTCAAACGCATGCAATGAGACTCTTTCACAATCAGATACAAATGCAAAGTAACTTACCCTTTAGAACGAATGAAGGCAAACACTACTTCATAACAAAATGAAAGTACACATGAACATGAAAACCTGTTTTAATTTGTGAGGTGTTGAAATTAGTCTTCAGTTTTCTTTGGAAAACCCTCAGGACGTCATCTAGATATTTTAAATCATCATGACGTGTTTAACCTGTAGCTTTATTTAAATGCTTCTTGTTACGAAAATAATGCCTTTTTTGTATAACCACTGTTGTCATACATCCCTAATTTACGTTTCACTTTTCTTTTAGTCACTCATGGTTGTATAGTGTCGACCATCAAGCTCTTCTTACCAGATGGCATGGAAGCTCGGCGGCGATCAGAGTAAGTCCTGTTTAAAGATTGTTCAATATTTTTTGCGAGGTTTAATCTCCCAAATAGCTTCTATCTGTTGTTCGCTCAGCCCGGTGTTTCATTCTTTGTGGTAAATCGTGTTTACAAGCTTTATCACTTCTAAAAACATGCACATAATGTGATCAAATCTCTAAGAGCTGAGTCTTACAGCTGCTGATTCCACTGATTCACTTGACCAAAACAACATTTGCCTGTGCTTGTTCAGAGGAAATGACATGTGGGCTGTTAGTTTGACTGTTCGTGGCCAAATGTTCTATGACGGGAATTAGTGGAGGATCAGATCTTGGCTTTTATGCTGGTTTTGGTTCCGTGGTTGTATCATTTCCTTTATTTGTGATCATTTTTTCGGCTATTTAGCAAATGCACATTGCGTGTTTACACGTATAATCTCGCCACATGGCATAATGATGCACTGTGTTGCTTCTGTTTAGGCAAATTCTTTTGATTTTGCAGAATATTTAAAATGTAATCACAGAAAATAATTTCAGAAAAATTGTTTGCAGCAAAACAGTCACAGTAAAGATGAAGAAAAATTTGTAAATGCAAATATGTTTGTGTCTTAAAAAAAACCCCAAAACATTTTCTGTTCTGTTTGCGTGATACTCAAATTGTGTTTAACCTAGGGTTTTTCTAGCTTTAAATAACATTAAAAATAAATAGATTTTATTTAGTTTTACCTTAAAATGATAAAATGATTAAAACTAAAATTCTAAAGAATTTAAGACATTTTTAAAATGTTTAAATTAAAAAATAATATTTCTAGTAAAATCTATATAAAAGAAATAATATATTTGAAAGATTTAAATTTTGTTTACCTTAAAATGTTAAAATTACTAAAACTAAAATGATAAATGAAATATTTAAGACATTTTAAAAATATTTAAATGTAAAATTAGAAAACAGAAAATATAAAAATATGTAATTCTAGTAAAATATCTATAGTAAAAAGTTGATAACACTTTGCAATAAGGTTCATTCATAAAAAATACATAATATATTTTAAAGATTTAAGATTTTTAAAACTAAAATTATAAAGAATTAAGACATTTTAAAAATATTTAAATTTTAAAAATGATAAAATAAGGGAAAATATAAAAATACCTAATTTTAGTAAAACATATAAAAAAATAAGGTTCATTAATAAAATAAAAAAATAATATATTTTAAAGATTTACGTTTTGTTTACCTTAAAATGTTAAAATTACTAAAACTAAAATGATAAATAAAATATTTAAGACATTTTAAAAATATTACAATGTAAAAATTATAAACAGAATTGCTAAAAAATGTAAACGGAAAATATAAAAATTTCAGTAACACTTTACAATAACACAGTGAATATTTAGCCCAGTTAAGAGATGCTGTGTGTATTTTTAAGAAGTCAGTTCTTTAGGAATTGTTCTACAAATCTTTTTTTTTGGTTGTTTTTTGTATTAATCTGTGTATCAGAGAAGAACATAAAACAGACAAGATCAGTCATTAGTGTATTTAGTATTTTCTACACTAATGCCACCAAATAATGTTTATGACAAAGCTAAAGATGTCAAATGCTCAAATTATGATAGTATTAAAATATTTACATTAATTTCAAAGTCAGAGTATTTCTTATTTCTTCTTAAAGAGGCTTTTTGATTTAGTTTACCCATAAATGTTAATTAATGCATTAACTAGCAAACATGTACTAACATGTACGTTGTTTATCCATGAATCCGTATGACTCCAGTCGTAGTTAAGGATAGCTCTTTGTTAGTTTATAATTAGTTAACGCCTTTAATAATCATTAGTATGTGATGAATTAAGTATCAATTTAGAAATTAGTACATGATTATTCATGCACCCTTATTGTATTAGTGTTACCAAAATATCAAATTCTAAGTTTATTTATTTATACAATAAGGTTTATTTAATAATTTAGTTTACCTTAAAATGCTAGAAGTACTAACTAAAATTCACTAAGAATCGCTAAGAAAAATTAAGACATTTGGAAAATATTTAAATAAAAAAATAAGCAAAATTGCTAAAAAAAAAGTGAAAACAAAGTATCTAAATAAAAAATGGTAACACTTTACAATAAGGTCCAATAAAAAAAATAAAATAAAAAATGTTTTTTAAAGATTTGAATTTAGTTTACATTAAAATGCTAAAATTACTAAAACTGAAATTATAAAGAAAAATGAAGACATTTTACAAACATTTAAATGTAAAAGTGGAAACAAATATTTATATAAAAATAGATAACACTTTACAATAAGTTTCAATAATAAAATAAAAATAGTATATTCTTAAGATTTTAATTTAGTTGAATTTGGTATAAAATGAAAAAAAATAAAATAAACATGATAAATTGAAATAAAAAGGTGAAAATTGAAAATATTTAATTATCTTGTTTTTTAATTAGTTATTATTTAGTTTTACATTCTAGTGAAACATCTATATAAAAAAGGTTCATTAGTTACCATTACTTAACTAAATTAGTTTGTTCATTTATGTTAGTTAATACATTAACTAATGTTAACAATTGACACCTTATTGTAAAGTGTTACCAAAAAAAATCCATAAATCAAATTCAAAATATTAACTAAAAAAAGTTTAATATTGTAGTTTTTAGTGATTGTTAAATAACACTGATTTAACCCAGCCTTTTCAACTGTGTCAGCAGTGGTTTGCACATTATTCATCAAAATTGTAATGTCAGCTTACAAAAAAAGTGTTTTTATTTCTTCATGGCCCAGAGGCCTCAATTACATTTTCTGCGTGATTCACTGCGCCCCGTCCAGTTATTGATTTTTGATTGGATTTTCGTGATGCTCCACGAACAGCAGACTGTCTGAGACGAGAGATGAGCACAGGCACCGTAGGGGTCTCGCGGGTCTCATCCGCCTCCATCTGCTCCGTTTCTACAGCATTAATCTGACTGTCACCAAATCCACACCGCTTTGATTACATTCAAATCTAGGTATATGCCAGCCTAGTGCACCTAGTGACAATTCACCTGCGTTCTCTTCATTTACTTAAAAGTCTGCGTAGCGAACCGTTATGGAGCTGCCATCCTGGGTTCAGAGCCAAGCGCTCGTGTTGTTAGTAATCTGACGCTCGGGACGGCTGGTGTTTATTATATTCGTGAAGAGGGATATTGATGGACTTGTTGACGGAAGGGATTTCCTACCACCGTATGAATGCCGTGTTTGACTGCATGTATCACTGGGCTATAAAAATCGCTTAACGGAAGGCATCCATGAAGCAGATGGCTCTCGCGCCGAGCGCTTCCCCGTGGCCTCCAGTTCTGGCAGGACCTGTTAAAGCAACTCACGTGAAAACAAGGTGTGTACTGTGGGCATCTGTGCCGTTTTTGGGGCTTTAAAAGATTTTTTTACGGCTCTCCTTGCCGAATAAAGCTGACGCTTAATGCTAGCGCGAGGAAATGGCAGAGAGCTCTGTAAACACTGGCAGGGATGTGGGACCACACACCTTGAGTTTCAGCTGCTGGCAGACTGTCTTTACAGTAAATCCACCGTGTGGCTAGACACATTAATGACTGAACCTTATTTCTTTACTCTAACCCCCCTCTCTGTTTGGGGTGGCTCAGGGAATGTTGACTGGTTGATTAATAATTGACTAGTCCATTAGTCAGGTAAGCTAGTGAGTTTATAGGGATTATATATATATATACACACACACACGCACACACATATTTATTTATTTATTTATTTATATATATATATATATATGTATGTATGTATGTGTGTATATGTATATATAATATAATTTTTAAATACATTTATTAATTACAAATCATAGAATATGTATTAAATAATATATATAAATTGTATTAATGTCTACATAAACACAATATCATGTGTAATTTAATACATAATACACTTCAACATTGTATGTTCAATATTGCAAAGGTTTATAATGTTAGTTGAGTTATAACTTGTGCAAATTAATAATATGCATAAATACATACATATATACATATATGTATATATTTATGCATATTATTAAATTATACATTTAAATATTGTAAATTAATGCATATTTGTTCAATATAATAGGCTACACATACTACACATATTATTTTTATAATATTATATCATTTTGTTATTAAATGTGTGTGTATGTGTCTATATATATATATATATATATATATATATATATATATATATATATATATATATATATATATATATATATATATATATATAACAGTCAATCTGATTGGTTGAGAACCGTGAGATATTCTACTGGTTTCGCAACAGGAACGCCCTTTCACAATTTTGTATCACTCCGCGTGATCTAGCCGGGACCGTTTTTTTTTCTGAGTGTCATGGCGGACGTCCAAATCCTGTATCATTTTATAAATATTACTCTTTTTGTGTCACAGAATGTAGTTTTAAGAGGTTTTCAGGCGAGAATGTACTTCTTTATAGTTCAAATATGCAGTTTGTTAATAAAGATAACGTCTGTTTGAAAATTTGCTTCGTCGTTGTCGGACGTGCGAGACCCATAACGTCAGGGGGCGTTCTGCACTCATCAATCCGCTCAAGAGCGTTCTGACCACGGCCAGATCCTCAGGAATTTACCGCTGGCTCTGATGTCTCTGTAGTGGTTACACATGACATGTAATTCATTGTGGGTAAATCTAACGGGCAGTCTTTGATCTCAATAATCTATTATTTGTTCCAGAGAAGAAGATAGTTCATGCAGCATGTTTATGTAAATTCAATTCATGAATGCTGCCTTTACTCTTGACTGAATTACCTAGCAACTTTTTGATGCCTGTTTTTTTTGTTGTTCATTAGATATTACTACTCAATAAATAAAAATGTATATAAACTATATTTTAAATAATATATTTAATAATAGTATTTAGTATTGAGAAACGTGTGTGTATTTGTGATGGTGATATTAGTTAACGAGAAGCTTATGGTCAGCTGACCAACCGTCAAACTTTTATTTGAATATATATATATACAGTATAAACTATGTAGATTCATTTATAAGTATAATTTACATATAACTGCATGATTTTACAATTTAGTTTTATAATTTTTATTAACATGTATATGCAAATATTTATTACTTTCTCCTATCCCACCGCATTATAAATAATATAGATTGATTCATAAGTATAATTCACATATCATATTTGTTTACAATTTAGTTTCATAATTTTTATTTTATTTACCAATATGTATATGCAAATATTTATTACTTTCTCCTATCGCATTATAAATATTATAGATTAATTTATAAGTATAATTTAGAATCATTTTGTGATTTTTTTTTTTTTTTTTTTTTTTTTACATTTTTTATAATTTTATTTTATTATGTATATGCAAATATTTAATTATATTTTCTCTTCTATCCCACCTCATTTTTTCAGACAAACACATTTTTTGTCACAAGATGATGACGTTACTGCTTCAGAAATTATTTACTTCTTTAATATAAATTATTTGCAGCTGCTCAAGCATACTTGTCCCATCTCTGTTCGTTCCACTCCCAATTTTCTCGTCCTCTTGGCCTATTCAGCAAACATCAGTTGTGTCCCGTGACGGCAATGGAGCTCCTTGGCCGAGCTCTCGAGCCGGTCGCATGTTCACATCCAGCTTGCGGATGTATTTATAGAAGCCACACGCGTCTAGTTGTTAAGCTCTCGCCTCTGGAGCCCAGCCAGGGCGGTGGAGATGCATGTTTGGGGTTAGTGGCATGCATCTGTGCGCTCTTCTGTTTATTAGAAGATGCATTCGAGGGATTACCGTATGTGTTTGTGGTTTTTGCCATTTGAGGTTAAAAGGTCAACCTGAGAAAGCGTTTTTCTGGAAGTGTAACGTCCCACTAGCCTGCTGAAATTCTTTCCAGCTAGTCGACAAAAGACATCTGCTTAAGATATCTCCCCTCCTTGTGGAGTTTCTCAGCAAAATGCCTTCACTCTTTCCACTTGATGCTGTCCGTTTCGCCTCTTTCAGATAGATCTGCGTTGTTACTTTGTGAGTTAAGACGGATAAATTTATTGATGAGAGAGATGTGATTGTCATCGAGGCCTGGGTTGCTTCTGGTTTTTTATTTTCAATCTGGAGGACGAGAAAGTCAAACACTGGATGGAGATGTCCCATTTTCTCCATTGGGTGAACCCAATTTCTTTCCCACTATAATTGATTGCAGATTGCAGCAGAACACCACAACCAGAACTGGGACATTGTTTCCACTTTACTCATTGGAAATGTAATGGATTTCCAATGTGCCAATCACACTTTATTGGTTCCCTTGTGGGTTGTTTAATTTCTGCATCTGTTATTCTGTACAGTCCTTTTTGACTGTGATTTTTATGTGAAAGCTGCTTTATTAAGCCAGTGGTGAATCTTAGTGCTTTTTTCTTTACCAGTTGCAGTTTCAGACATATTCTTATCAATCCAAACTGCGCCTCATAGCTGGCTTTTGGACAGATATGTTTAGATTGGCTTTAGCTGATATTCACAAATAGCTGATATTTACAAATAATAGCTGATATTCACAAAAGTGCCATCCAACGGAGGGCATGTGTTTTAGTATGTGACTAATATGGTTTATTGTTGGCTGAAGCATTGGTAGATGGGTTATCAGTTATTAGTGGCCAAGTACGGAAGGTGCGAAGGCGCCTTTTGTATTTGTTGGCATTCTTCTTTTTATTATTCTTCCATTTCTTCTTCCGCTCTTGAGTCCATGTCAGCCCATAGAACCATTTGTGGAAAAATTGTGTAATTTGGCACACAGATAGAGGACAATCTCAACATTAACCATAGCAAGTTTGAAGTTTCTAACTCAAACTCTCTAGCACCATCACTTGTCCAAAGTTTTACTGATGTTTATGCTAATAAGTTTTGAACTATAAGGTCTAGAAGGGACATTCTTGAGTCGAATGAACACCAAAATCGTTTTTTCGCTATTTTCCGGACTCGTCCTAGACAGTTTGTATGATTTTCACCAAATCATCTTCAGACATCCTGGCAAAAAGTTATGGAATTCAAGTTGATTAGCATACCCTTCTTGAATAACGGATTAACGAATTTGATGAACAGCCCGCAAAAATGGATTTGAGGCTATATCGGTTTTGAGGCCAAAATTGGTGTGTGTTAACAAGCATGACCTGAGCCTACCTGAACAGTTTTGGCACCACCAAGTGGTCAGGAGATATCAAGAATGGCTATTTTTGCCTATAACTTCTGAATGGTTTGGCCAAAAAACTGGTCTTTTTAGATTCGAGAGTCGAACCATATGCAAATTTTCCCGTCAGCCATTTAAAACAAAAAATAGTAAAATGCTATACTTTATGACAGTACTTTGGGAGCATCGCCACTTTGTGGCCAAAAGCTCTAAAGAAATTTAAAAAAAGGCTGAAAACATTTTTATTAATTTGGCCTATTGTAATGAAACTGGTCTCAATGTATTCTTTGGGTCATGCCGAGAATATATATACCAATTTTGACATCGTCAGCCCCATGTCCTGTTCGCCATTCGTTTCATACTCCTCCTAGACTGTTGATCTGATTTTCCCCAAATTTGACTTATTTGATCATCTTCAGATCATGCAAAGTCATGGATTTCGTGTCAATATGTAAAACGATTTCCGTTTAACACATCAACGAATTTGATGAAATAATGGCAAACTGCGTATTTTCTCAAAGTTTTGACATATTGACTCCAAATTTTACATGTGCCACTCTGACCACGCCATTCATTAACCATTAATAATGAAATTTTCAAAACTGCTAATAACTTTTGACTGCATTAGCCTGTTGTAATTAACAGGTCTCAAAATATTCCATGGTTAATGCCTAGAACACAGTTACCAAATTTGCCAAAGTTGGCCGAACTTCCTGTCTGCCATTTTGATTTATGTTAAAAACCTACTTTTTTTTAACTCGTCCTAGACTGTTAATCCAATTTTCACTAAAATTTAGTTAGATCTTCTTCAGACTGTGCTGACACAAAGATATGGAACAAATTACGGTTGATAATTTTATGTCTGCTTTGCCAGTGCCAACGCCATCAATTGAAAAATGTCACTTTATTTGGTATAATCAGATGTCTTAAATGACTAAATGCCTCTCAGTCCAATTCAGAGTGTTTGCAGTGGCTCTGTTGATATCTGCAAGTCTTCATGAATTGTCAGTGAGCCCATGACTGCCATATTGAAACAACCACCTCAAACAATGGTGTGTGTGCATGTGTGGCTGCAGGCTTGGAAGGGGAGAGTTACTGTGACTCATCTCAGTCTTACATAAACACACACTCACAAGACACAGAGCCTGGAGCTCCTCAATGCTCTAGTGGGAGATGCTGCTATCTTAAATGTTTAGAACTTCAAATTAAAGAATTAGAAATAGAATTACGCCTAGATATTTTTTTTTAAGTATACACATAAATCCAACCATCGACACACACCCACATATGCAACCCTGGACCACAAAACCAGACATAAGGGTCAGTTTTTTGGATTTGAGATCATCTGAAAACTAATAAAAAAGCTTTCCATTGATGTATGATTTGTTAGGTATAGTACAATATTTGGCAGAGATACAACAATTTGAAAATCTGGACACTAAGGGTGCAAAAATGCTAAATATTAATAAAAACACATTTAAAAGTTGTCCAAATGAAGTTCTTAGCAATGCATATTACTAATCAGAAATGAACTTTTGATATATTTATGGTAGGAAATTTACTAAATATCTTCATGAAACAAGATCTGTACTTAATATCTTAAGGATTTTTGGCATAAAAGAATTAATCGATAATTTTGATCCATACAATGTATTGATGGCTTTTGGTACAAATATAGCCATGCTACTTAAGACTGGTTTTGTGGTCCAGGGTGACATATTTTTGTCAATAACGACAATTAGACGATATTTTGCAGAGTGTGTTCAATTGTGCTGGTATTTTGACAGGTTTAGGACTGCTATGGAAACCTGACTTGCAAAGCTTTTGATATTCTTTATATTATGTGAGGTGGTTAGTTTGCAGGAGGAGCAGAAATGAACTTTTCCAATAAGTTTATGATTTTGAGATCCATCTTTTCACACTGAGGACAACTGAGGGACTCATGCAACTGTTGCAGAAGATGCAAACGCTCACTGATGCTTCAGAAGGAAACACAATGCTTTACGAGCCAGGGGGGGAAAACTTTTGAACAGAATAAAGATTTGTACATTTTTCTTGTTTTACCTAAATATCATATTTTTCTTATTTAGTACTGCCCATCTGAAGCTACTTCAGAAGATACTTAAATGTTTCCCAGAAGACAAAATAAGTTACATTTAGCCTGATCTTCTAATTCCAAAAGTTTTCACCCCATGCTCTTAATGCATCTTTTTCTTTCTGGAGCATCATTACCTTCTGTAATAGTTGCATATGAGTCCCTCAGTTGTCGTCAGTGTGAAAAGATGGATCTCAAAGTCATACAGTCATTGTTCGAAAGAGTTCAAATACACAAAAATGCTGAAAAACCAAAGAGTTTGTGGGACCTGAAGGATATTTCTGAAGAACAGTGGGCAGTTTAACTGTTCAGGGCTGTTCAAACAAGGAACTCATGAACAACTATCACTAAATGAAAACACAAGTGTGGATCATTCAGGTAACAACGCAGTATTAAGAATCAAGTGCATGTAGTTATTTTTATAAATTCATATATGCTATATGTAAACGCCTTTTACGTGAAATACGTTTTTCAGGTCAGTACTAAATAAAAAATAACATGCATTTTGCATGACCCATCTTATTTTGCTAAAATTAACATTTAGCAGATTCTGCAAGGTGTATGTAAACTTTTGACTTCAACTGTATGTTAAGTTATGGGTCATCGTAAAGTTTCTGTATGTTTGTGAATTCATATTGATTAAAATTGTCTTAAGCTTATTTATGCACAGTATGCTTGCTAAATAAACTACACACATATTACTAAGATAGTACGCCGTGTCACATGTGATATGCCACATGTTTAAGGATTTTTGTGGATCACCATTATGGACGTCCTTCCCCTATGTCTGCTGGAATGCTCTCCAACCCGTCGGCTTTGTTTCTTTGCACGAGTTACTGAGCCGGTGCCATGGGGGCAGACAGCCAGAGGATCAGGTTCTGCTACTATTGTCCCGCCTGAGTTTCACTGCGTATGAAATTTGAAAGCTCTTCAGATGGGTTCGGAGCTCTGAGGGACTTTGGAGTGTTTTATTTCAGAGGAGTGTGGAACGATCACATGACTAGCTCTTGAACTTTGACCGCTGTTAGAGGCGTGGACGGTGTCAGACTGTGTGGAGCAAGCAGAACTGTGCTGTTTTGATTTTGCGTCGAGGATCCAGCCATGCTATCGAGCTGCTAAAGAGAGCATGACCGCATGTTCTTCTGCAAAGCGCCTGGAGGACAAGTATCAAGACCACAGACTTAGAAGTGAGGACCACCAGAAATCTGCTCCGCTGATGGATATCTCACTATAAAGTCTGATTTTCGTATGCTTCAGGTAACAAGAGTTTTCCAAGAAGAGGGATAGGCAGGCGTTTAAAGGAATGACGCAGTAAATGTGGGAAAATATGCTTGAAATGTGAATTGAATCCAGCAGGAAGTTTTTATATTGGGTGTGTGTTGAGGCCTGGACTATCTCTATTCATCATTTCTCTCTACATGCTTTAAAATTCACTCGGCTGGAATAACAGGGGTTTAGTATAACTTTAAGGCCGGTCATTTAACAATTAATATACTTGAAATCAATAAGTTGTGCTTGTTTGAACAAGGCCAGAACAGTGGTTTATTTATTTTTAATGATTTGGATGAATGATGTAATGATTATTATTTTGTTTTATTTTGTATTTTTTTGTTATTTAATTTTACTGTTTTATTTTTTTCATTTATTTTCGATTTATTTTATTTTATTGTTTATTTAATTGCTTTATTTTGTTTCATTTGACTTTTACTTTTTATTTATTTCATTTTATTTTATTCTGTTTTATTTAATTTTAGTAGTTTTTTTAATTTGATAATTTTATTTATTTTAATTTAATTAATTATTAAATTTGACTTATTCTTATTGTATTGTTTTATTTAATTTTTAATTTTATTTTATTAGTTCTTTAATTTGACCATTTAATTTATTTATTTTATTAAATTCGACTTACTTTGTTTTAATTACTTTGCATTATTTTGTTTCATTTGACTTATTTTTTATTTCATATTTTATTCTATTTTTAATTTTATTAGTTTATTAGTTTTTTAATTTGACCATTTTATTAATATATTTTTATTTCATCAATTTAATTAGGCTATTTAATGTTTTATTTTTATTTTATTGAATTGCATTATTGTATTTCAGTTTAACATTTATTTAAATTTTATTTTAATTTTATTTTGTTCTAGTTTTATTTAATTTCATTAGTTCTTTAATTTGACCTATTTATTTATTTATTTAATTTTTGTTTTCTTTAATTTATTTTGACCATTGTGTTTATTTAGTTGTTTATTTATTATTTTCTTTTCTTTTCTTTTCTTTTAGTTTATCTTATTTTTTAAAGTTGTATTTGTTTTTTAATTTGACCCATTTATTTTTTTATATTATTATTAAATTGCACTATTTTATATTTTTTATTGTTTTATTTAATTGAATTGCATTTTTTTATTTCATTTGACATACTTTAATACTTTAATTTGACCATTTCATTTATTTATTTTATTGTATTTTATTATTTGTATTTTTTATTTTTATTTTAATATTAATTTAATTGGACTGGTTTAATTTAATTTAATTGTATTTTTAATTTATTTTATTCTATTTCTATTTTATTTGTTTAGTTCTTTCATTTGACCACGTATTTTATTCTATTTTTTTTTTTTTTTTTTAAGTTTATTTTGTCAGCTTTAGAACTACAGCACTATATATGGCCTGGACTGATGTTTTGTAAAGTCTTTGTCATGTCTGGTCAGAATGTTTTGTTGATTTAAGGAGCATCATTATGCATGTTTTTCTCTAGTTCCTCAGGGTTTATGGTTTGCCTGATTTCTCCAGACTCCATTCTTTTAGACTTACTTCAGAAAGTCCCAGTGACAGAGTGTGTTTCATATGATGCATCTGCCTGGTTTCTCTCTAGAGCTCAAAGTCCACAGGTGTCACCGCTGACCTTTTGAACCCACAGCCTATTTGTGTCATTTAAGTGCAGAAAACTGTTTAAGTACAGCTTTTGGCAGCTAGAGATCTGATGTGGAGTGACACAGCTGGAATCAGTCAGCAGATATCTGTTTTGAAGAAATAGCACGTCTGAGATTAATAGCCCTGAATTTCATGTCTTAATGAGTTATCGACTGTTGTTCTTTTCATTGGCCGTATTGCAGTGCTGTATATCACATTATGTAATATTACAAAGGCTGTCAGGGCTTGATGATATGTTCCAGGGTTATTATAGTTAACTTAAATTAACGAACATTTGCGTTACTTGAAATGAAAAACAAACAAACAAAACAAAAACTAGTGCTGGGCAATGATTAATCGTGATTAATTGCATCCAAAATAAAAGTTTTGTGTACATAATATATTGTGCACTGTGTATGTGTATTTACATGTGTATGTATTTATATTCATATAATTTATATTTTTTATATGTTTTTTTATTTATTTATATATATATATATATATAATTTAATATGAACATAAATAATAAAGATGACAACAAACTAAATTTACAATCACAATTACAATAATACAATAATTAAAATAAAATTGAGGTAAAAAAAATAAAAACAAATAAAAATCTAAAGCTAATTAAAAATATAAATAAAAACTATTTCAGTTGGAATTAAAATAGAAAAAATGGATAAACTATGCATATTTAAAAAAACAATGGCTAATAATGACAAACGCACAACAAAAATTATAATCACATTTATTAAACCTTTAAAATGAAAACATAAAATTAATCAAAAATTAAAATATAAAAATAAATTCAAAATATTAATAAAAACGCTAATAGTATTTCAGTAAGAACTAAAATTGAAAGTAAATTAATAAAAACTGTACATAAAAAAAAAATGACAAGATGCAAATTAAAGAATTAAGAATTAAAATATGTATTTTTTATTATTATTAATTTAATTTGACTTATTTATTATTTTTGTTGTTTTATTGACTTGATTTTATTTTATGACTTTTTAATTCTATTTTTCTATTTTATTTTTATTTTATTAGTACTTTAATTTGATGTTTTTATTTTTATTTTGTTTTATTTTATTTAGACTTTTTAATTTTAGGCTTTTTATATTACTTTATTAATTTAATTTGACTCATTTATTATTTTCATTTTATAGGTTTATTTTATATAACTTTATTTTTTTTGCCTTTGTCTTTATTTCATTTCATTTTATTTTATTAGTACTTTTGACTTATTTTTGTTTTATTTTATTATTTTTATTTTAATAAATTCAAATTGAAAAAATGTGAAAACTAATTTAAAATATTAGTAAAAACAAATTAAAATTGAAATAAAAATTTATAGAAACTACATATATTAAAAAAGACCACAATATTAAAGCAGAAAAAAAAAAAAAAAACACTATAATAGATACCATTAAGAGGTTTTAATGTTAAAAGCAAAGAGGTAAATGAAACCCAACCTGCATTAAAACGCCTCATCTGTCATGCGGTGTGCTATTAGCTTGTAGTTTTAAAAGGGCAGCACTGTAAAAGATTAACAGTGCAAAGTTGAATCGCTCGAGTGAGTCCACTAGCAAATATTTGCAGCCAACTTTCCCCATGCATACTGTCAGTAGATCCGTCCCCGATCGCTCCATCAACCATTAACAGATCTCTCTTTCTCTTGCAGTGTTGTTCCCGCACCACTGCCACTGGCTATTGATAAGGTAAGCGCTCACGACTTGCATTATTTATGAGCTTGTTTTTGTCCAAATGAAGCATTGGTCATGAATGAATGTTTTCCAGTTCATTATGTTCTTTGGATATCAAACAGCATGCAGCTTGGCCATGTTGTCTCAAAGCTGCTGCGTTATGAATGCCAGTGATTTCCAAGTCCTAGCTTTGAATCAACACCTCGCGTTATTCCGCCGCTATCTGAGGTTTGCACGCGGCTCTCCGTCAGGCTGTTAGATGGTGTATTTGTGAACAATCCTGGAGGTGGTCCAGATGAAGTTAGATAATGCAGTTATCCTCTCATGCCATCCCCTGTGTGGGATGCCTCTGTGGAGATTTAACAGGGAACAATTTGGTTCCCTGAACAGGGGTGTCTTTCTGTAGAAGTTTTAAATATGCACTTGTGCTTAATCGCGTTAGTGTTCAAACTGAAATATAACAGCAGTGTTCATTCAGTGGTTTTTGGTGCTTGTTGATCTGATCTCAGCAACACTAGACACGCCTGCTTCCCAATTCACATACTTTTTGTATTACGTAATTTAGTGCATTACTAAAGTGATTTGTTTAGGGTTGTTTGAAGTACACTACAGGGTTCAACGCTAAGGATTTTTTTCTACTGGCCCAACCAATAAAAAATAAAAAAGTTAATAGTTATTTCTTAGCCACATTTTAACTAATATGTCAAAAGCCAAATATAACTGTATATTTCCTTAAATACAATTGACAATTTAAAAAAAATTATAATTGTGATGTAACTAAATTTATGCAACAGTATGTCCAGGTTGATGGTCCCAGATCAGCAGTTAACTATACAGAAATGAGGACTCCTATTAAAGGAATGCTGTTGCAAAGAAGAAAATTAAACAATATTAGTAAATAGAGTGTTATTAAGCAGAATTTATGTTTTAACAAAAAAAAAGTTGTTTTTACGGTGGTCGTCCATGATTTTTTTTTACCTTAATTAGGCTCAGAGGTGCCATGAGTGCAATCAAATTCATAAATTCATGTTATACAATTTTGAATACAGAGATCTGCCCGCAGGTGGCGGCAAGAGACTGATTTAATAACTGAATCATATGTGACCCTGGACCACAAAACAAGTCATAAGGTTAAATTTTACAAAACTGAGATGTATACATCATATGAAAGCTCAATAGATAAGCTTTCTATTGATATATGGTTTGTTAGGATAGGACAATATTTGGCCGAGATACATCTGTTTGAATATCTGGAATCTGAGGGGGCAAAAAAATAAAAATACTGAGAAAATCACCTTTAAAGTTCTCCAAATTAAGTTCTTAACAATGCATATTACTAATCAAAAATTACATTTTGATATATTTATAGTAGGAATTTTACAAAAAATCTTCATGGAACACTACTTACTACTTTACTTAATTTTTGGCATAAAAGAAAAATCAATAATTTTGACCCATACAATGTATTTTTGGCTATTGCTACAAATATACCCCAGCGACTTAAGACTGGTTTTGTGGTCCAGGGTCACATATTATTCATTTGATTCATTCGAACGGATGGTTCATTCGGGAATAAAGCAAATGACTCTTTATGAATGGGAAATTGAATCATTTCACTAGATTCGTTTAAAAACGCACGTTCATTCATAAACGAAACACCGCTGTGTTTGAATGGAGATGCGCAGCGGCTCAGTTGTGACTTGTTTCAGACCACTTTTGACGACGAAACGGAGCAAAATCAGGCAATAGTGTTATAGTCAGACAATATAGCAAGGCAAGAAAGATTCCTATTTTAATACAATCAGCGTGTATTAAATATTAGTGTATTTCTGGTCTATTTGTGACATACTTTAACAAATGAGCGTAACAGCACACATAAAGAAACTCTAAAGAAACACACAACTTGGGGAACAATTGAAAATGTATAGTTTATTTATAACATGATATTGTTCAGTAATATACCAAGGGAGCTTTTTGCTGAATATTCTCATGATTACAAATGTTTACATTCATTTTAGTTTAATAAACAAGTTAGTCAAGTAGTTACTTACATTTGTGACCCTGGACCACAAAACCAGTCATAAGGTTAAATTTTTACAAAACTGGGATATATGCATCATATGAAAGCTCAATAAATAAGCTTTCTATTGATGTATGGTTTGTTAGGATAGGACAATATTTGGCCGAGATACATCTATTTGAAAATCTGGAATCTGAGGGTGCAAAAAAATCTAAATACTGAGAAAATCACCTTTAAAGTTGTCCAAATTAAGTTCTTAACAATGCATGTTACTAATCAAAAATTACATTTTGATAGGTTTACAGTAGGAATTTTACAAAAAATCTTAATGTAACATGATCTTTACTTAATTTCCTAATGATTTTTGACATAAAAGAAAAATCAATAATTTTGACCCATACTATGTATTTTTGGCTATTGCTACAAATATACCTCAGCGACTTAAGACTGGTTTTGTGGTCCAGGGTCACATTTTAGACAAAATATTTACTGTTTTGTTCTGTTTCACCAACGAAAATAGTTCCAAACAAGGATCACAGCAAAAGTGTTGCACGTTCTCCAAGCAACGTTTTACTGCTAAATGATTCAGCGTTTTTGCGTTAGTATGCTTAAAAGTATGCATCCCCACCCCAACATATCTAATTTGTACATTCATAAATGAATTGTAAATTATGTAATCTGACAGCCATATAGAATTTGATAAATTGTAATAATTTAAAAGGTGATGCATACATTTCAAAAGAAAAAAAAGGCCTTTATAAATGTAAATCAAATACGCAGATTTAAGCTGATAGAGCACTGATGAAAATATTGCTTCAGAATAAATTGTTTACATCACCAGATATCTTTAAGTGGTATGTTGGGGTTATGGGGACATTTGTGTGGAAGAGTATCTGCTGAAATGAAAAGTTCACTGTATATTGTTTACTTTTACATTAAACACCTTAAACATTAAATATGTGACCCTGGACCACAAAACCAGTCTTAAGTCGCTGGAGTATATTTGTAGCAATAGCCAAAAATACATTGTATGGGTCAAAATTTTTGATTTTTGTTTTATGCCAAAAATCATTCAGAAATTAAGTAAAGTTCATGTTCCATGAAGATTTTTTGTAAAATTCCTACTGTAAATATATCAAAATGTAATTTTTGATTTGTAATATACATTAAGAACCTAATTTGGACAACTTTAAAGGTGATTTTCTCAGTATTTTTGATTTTTTTGCATCCTCAGATTCCTGATTTCAAATAGATGTATCTCGGCCAAATATTGTCCTATCCTAACAAACCATACATCAATAGAAAGCTTATTTATTGAGCTTTCATATGATGTATAAATCTCAGTTTTGTCAAATTTAACCTTATGACTGGTTTTGTGGTCCAGGGTCACATATATGCATGTAATATAACATAAATTTCCATTACAGGTTTAGGTCTTAAATTTCATATAAGGTGATATTAAAAAGGTCTTAAAGTCTTAAATTTCACTTGTTCATATCTGCAGATACCCTGTGAAAAAAAAGCGTAATTTCAGTCGAACAAACATTGTATTTTCTCCAAACTTATGAATGGTAGTGTATAAATAGTTTTTGAACTAATAGTGCTCACAACTTCTTATACTATAGAAGACAAACAGTTGTTATAGCAAGTTTTAAAGTAGGAGCCTTAAAGTGAAAAAGTGATGAATGTTTATGGGAGTGTTACGAATTCAGTCATAAGCTTTAACTCGAGCAGATGGATTGGGAAAAACAATTGGTGGATGACATCAGTCTGCAAAGTGATGACATCATCTGCATCTGCGATGATGACAAAAACATGCGTGTGCAAATCATTCCATCATCGCTCTCAGGGTCTCCGTCTGTTCCAATGAAGCCGGTGCGGATGGACTGGCGTCCCCCTTAAACCCCACCAATGCAGACCCGTCAATGCCACGTCCGTTTCCAGATGCATATAGCGCTTCTATATCTGACCGCAGCATCTGACGCTGCCAATATATAAATACTCTCGCCGCCTTCTCTGCTGTGGGAGCGTCTCCTCATGTGGATTCAATAAATGTAACAAAACTTGAGTCACGATTTCACTATTTGGATCGTTGTGGTTACAACTGCTAAGAATGAGGCAATTCAATTGAAGGAACAAGGCTCCTATTCATTTACACTGGGATCATTCAAGGTTATTTGCCAGTTTTCACCTTTTCAGAAGATGTTTCTGTTGGTGAGACTGAAAAAAAATGCTTTTGACTTTAACTGTGCTGCTGATTCAGATGCATCAAGGACAACATGTGAAAAGATGCTCAGTAGACTCAAAAGTGTTTAATTGAGGCACGCAGATCGTGATTGTGAGATTGGATACACTGTGTGCAGAAATGTCTCTTTTTCACAGTTTTTTTCTTTTTGTCATGTAGGTGTCCGCAAATACACCCAGTATGTATTCTCAGGAACTGTTTCAGCTCTCCCAGTACCTGCAGGTATGGAGTAACACTGACCTCTACTGGCCATCTAATGACATTAAGAGTCCAAATACAAAGATGTTGCATATTTAAATATTTTCCAGCATATATACAACACCAGTCAAAAGTTTTTGAGCAGTAAGATTTTTAATGTTTTTTTTTTTTAAAGAAGTCTCTTCTGCTCACCAAGCCTGCATTTAATTAATAAAAAATACAGCAAAAGCAGTAATATTGTGAAATATTTTATTATTTAAAATAACTGCTTTCTATTTGAATATATTTTAAAATGTAATTTATTTCTGTGATCAAAGCCGAATTTTCAGCATCATTACTCCAGTCTTTAGTGTCACATGATCCCTCAAAAATCATTCTAACATTCTGATTTGCTGTTTTATTATCAATATTCAAAACAGTTCACTTTTTTTTCTCTAGGATTCTTTGATAAATAGAAAGATTCAAAGATCAGCTTTTGAAATAAAAAGCTTTTGCAACATTATACAGAGTCAGTACATTCTTTTTTGGGGAAAGAAATGATAGATATTAATACATTTATTTAGTAAAGAATGCTTTAAATTGATCAAAAGTGATGATAAAGACATTTATGATGTTACAGAAGATTTCCATTTCAGATAAATGCTGTTCTTCTGAACTATCTATTCATCAAAGAAACCTATAAAGTCTACTCGGCTGTTTTCAACATAATAATAAATGTTTTTTTAAGCAGCAAATCAGAATATTAGAATGATTTCTGAAGGATTGTGTGACTGGAGTAATGATGCTAAAAATGCAGCTTTGAAACCACAGGAATAAATTACATTTTAAAATCTATTGAAATAGAAATATTATTATTAATATTTTAAATATTAATATTAAAATATTACAATTTAAAATAACTGTTCTATTTGAATATATTGGGAATATAATTATTCCTGATAAAACACTGAATTTTCAGCATCCATGACTATAGCATCTTTACTGATTCTTCAGAAATCATTCTAATATGATGATTTGCTACTTTTTAAATTAATTATTTGATTGATATTTTTTTATTTTTTTTTTACTTGTGGAAACCTTTTATGATTTTCAGGATTGATTAGTCACAGTATTTTTTAACAGGATTTTCTTTGTAACAATATTTGACCATGGACCAAAAAAAAAAGCAGTCATAAGGGTCCATTTAAAAAAAAAATTACAATTTTAATACGTCTGTAAGATGAATAAATAAGCTTTCCATTGACGTATGGTTTGTTAGGATAGGACAATATTGGCCGAGATACAACTATTTGAAAATCTAAAGCAAAAAAATCTAAATATTGAGAAAATTGCCTTTAAAGTTGTCCAAATGAAGTTCTTAGCAATGCATATTACTAATCAAAAAATACGTTTTCATATATTTCGGTAGGAAATCTTAATATCCTAATGATTTTTGGCATGAAATAAAAATTTGACCCATGCAATGTATTTTTGGCTATTGCTACAAATATACCAGTGCTGTTAAGACTGGTTTTGTGGTCCAGGGTCACATATTATAGTCTTTACTGTCACTTTTACTCAATTTAATACATCCTTGCTGCACTTTTGTTAAAAAAAATCTGTTTGAATAGTATACAATTTGACAATGTTGATGTGTTTGTGTCCTTCAGGAGGCCTTACACAGAGAGCAGATGCTGGAGCAGAAGTTGGCCACTTTACAGAGGCTGCTGGCCAGCACACAGGAAGCATCAGAGAGCAGCTGGCAGGTACATCACACATTGCAATTAAAGAGGAGACCATTATTAATTATTCAATACAGATAGCTGTTATAGGCATGTTTAGTAGTGCACAAACTATGTTACAATTATGACTGTTTATTCCACTATACTTGACAAGGCTATGTGTCATTCCAGGCTTTAATCGATGAAGACCGGTTACTCTCTAGATTGGAGGTGATGGGGAATCAGTTGCAAGCATATTCAAAAGTAAGGGCCATGTCTGCTTTGAGCATTTGGATGTGTGCTCACGGAAATATAGACCTTGCTTTACAAAAGCACATTTTCTTCTCAGAACCAAACAGAAGACAGTATCCGAAAGGAGCTTGTAGCCTTAACAGAGGACAAACACAATTACGAGACGACAGCCAAAGAGTCCCTGAGGCGGGTCCTTCAGGAGAAAATCGAGGTGGTTAGGAAGCTGTCCGAGGTGGAGGTAAAAACACAAAAATCTTTTAAATGATCACCGAATAATAGAGCTTTATATATGCATACCGAAATAATTTTATGGTTAAACTGTTTTCCATTTGAATATACACTGCTGCTCAAATGTTTGGGATCAGTAAAATTTGTAATGGTTTTTAAACATGTTTTTCTGCTCATCAAGGCTGCATTTATTTAATCAAAAATGCAGAAAAAAATGTAATATTGTGAAATATTATTTTAATTTAAAATAACACTTTTCTAAGTGAATATATTTTAAAATGTAATTTATTCCTGTGATCAAAGCTGAATTTTCAGCATCATTACTCCAGTCTTCAGTGTCACGTGATCCTTTCGAAATCATTTTAATATACTGATTTATTATCACTGTTGAAAACAGTTGTGCTGCTTAATATTTTTAAAGATCATTACAGTTCAAAAGTTTGGGATCAGTAAGATTTTTAATGTTTTTAAAGAAGTCTTTTCTGCTCATCAAGGCTACATTTATTTGATTAAAAGTACCGAAAAAAGTAATATTGTGATATTGCAACTTAAAATAGTGGTTTTCTATTTTAATATGCTTTAAAATAAAATGCTTAATGTTCAGCATTTTTACTCCAGTCTTCAGTGTCAAATTATCCTTCAGAAATCATTCTAATATGCTGAATTATTATCAGTGTTGAAAATGGTTGTGCTGCTTAATATTTTTGTTGGAACCTGTGATTTTTTTTTTTTTTTCTCCAGGATTCTTTAACAAATAAAAAGTTGAAAAGAACAGCTTTTATTTTTTTTGTAACAATAGCATCTGAAAGTTTGGGGTCAGTACATTTTCCTTATTTTTTTTTTTAAGAAGAAATAAATACTTTTATTCACCAAAGATGTGTTAAATTTGATAAAGTAATTAAAATAAAAAAAGATTTATATTTTGAATAAATACTGCTCCTTTTAAACCTTTATTCATCAATAATCAGAATATTAGAATGATTTTTGAAGAATCCTGTAACACTGAAAACTAAAGTAATGGCTGATACAAATTCAGCTTTGCTTCACAGGAATAAATTATATTTTAAAATATATTAATATAAAATCTATTATTTTAAACTGTAATAATATTTCAAAATATTACACTTTTTCTGTAATTTTGATCAAGTAAATGCAGCCTTGATGAGCATATAAGAATTATTTAAAAAACATTACAATTTTTTACTGATCTCCAACTTTTGTGCAGCAGTGTATTTTAAAAATCAATTTATTTCTGCGATGCAAAGCTGAATTTTCAGCATCATTACTCCAGTCTTTAGTGTCACATCATTCTTCAGAAATCATTCTAATATGCTGATTTGCTGCTCAAGAAAAAGCAATATGCAACTTTGTTTTCGTATTGCAGAGGAGTTTGAGTAACACAGAGGACGAGTGCACACACCTGAGGGAGATGAACGAACGCACACAAGAGGAACTCAGAGAACTTGCCAACAAATACAACGGAGCTGTTAATGAAATCAAGGATCTCACGGAAAAGATCAAGGCATGTCTGTCGTTCACCTGCTGACACACCCAAAATGAAAATTTTCTGAAAATGTGCTCACCCTCAGGCCTTTCAAGGTGCAGAGGAGTTTGTTTCTTCATGGGAACAGATTTGCAGGTATTTAGCAATATATCACTTGCTCACCAGTGGGTCCTCTGGAGAGAATGGGTGCCGTCAGAATGAGAGCCCAAACAGCTGATTAAAATCTCCACAATAATCCACAATTGATCCACACCACTCCAGTCCATCAGTTAACATCTTAAGAAGCCAACAGTTGCATGTTTGTAAGAGACAAATCCATCATTAAGATGTTTTGGCTTCCATAAAATATAAGTCCTCTCATCTGAGAGAAGCAGCAGTTTGAAGTTCACTTCCAGAACAAAAATTAACAGATAATTTACTCACCCCATTGTCATCCAAGATGTTCATGTCTTTCTTTCTTCAGTTGTAAATGATTAGTTTCTTGAGGAAAACATTTTAGGATTTTTCTCCATATAGTGGACTTCTATGGTGCCTGTGAGTTTGAACTTCCAAAATGCAGTTTAAATGCAACTTCAAAGGGCTCTAAACAATCCCAGTCGAGGAAGAAGGATCTTATCGAGCGAAACGATTGGTTATTTTCTAAAAAATAGATTAACAATTGATATACTTAACCTCAAATGCTCTTGTTGTTATGTAAAAAGAAAAAGTAAGACAAACATAATAACAATTATTACAACAGCTCTAATAATACATTTATACAACATTCTCCTCTGCATTTATTTGCACATTAAAAAACACACATCTGATTCAAGAAGGGGGTCATAAAAATGGCCAAAGAATATTATTTTACTAACTTATTAATTTGAAGTTAAATTGTGCTTTGTTGGTAGGCTATAATGTCTACTAGAATGTGAAAAATGTTCAGTAAATATTTTTAAATTGTTGTTTTGTAATTGATTTTTTTATTTTCAAAAGCAAGACAAAACTAAAAATTTTGCCTCTTTAATTTATGCAATTGTGAAAAAAATAGGCAAAATACATAGGAGGAAAAAACATTAAAACTGTGTTCGGTACTCGGCCTTCGGCCCAGTGTGTAATTTTGTTCGCCTTTGTCCAAAAATGTTCATTTTGGTGCATCCCTATTAAAAAGTTTATAAATTGTCTATTTATTTTAGAAAATAACAGATCGCTTCGTTAGATAAGACCCTTTTCCTCAGCTGGGATCGTTTAGAGCCCTTTAAAGCTGCATTTAAACTGCATTTTGGAAGTTCAAACTCGAGGGCATTATATGGAGAGAGGTCCATTATATGGAGAGAAATCCTGAAATGTTTTCCTCAAAAAAACGATTTCTTTACGACTGAAGAAAGACATTATCATCCAAGATGGAGTACGCTATCTGTACATTTTTGTTCTGGAAGTTAACTTCTCGTAAAAATGTCGTAACGATGCATTTGTTTCTTCCAAACACGCAGCTTTTCTTATCACAAGATGTTAATTGATGGACTGGAGTGGTGTGGATCACTTGTGGATTATTGTGGTGTTTTTATCAGCTCTCATTCTGACGGCACCCATTCATTACAGAGGTTCCATTGGGGAGCAAGTGACGTAATGCTACATTTCTCCAAATCTGATGAAGAAACAAACTCGCCTACATGCATGAGGTTGAGTAAGCTTATCGAAAATGCTAGTTTTTGGATAAACAGTTCCTTTAAAATTCTCAATGTTTGCTTTTAGTTGGCAGAAGGCAAACACGAGGAGCTCACTCAGAAAGGTCTGATTGAAAAGAAAGAGCTACAGCTCAAGATCGAAGAGATGGAAGAGAAGGAACAATCGCTTCAGGCTCGAATCGAAGCTCTGCAGGCAGACAATGACTTCACGAATGAAAGACTAACAGCCCTGCAAGGTAAAAACACACAATCGTGCTTTATCACTCTCAGTTCAGACCAGTACACATCAGGTTGAAATGGGTTGAAAAGGAAGCATCTGTCAGTACAGAGCTCTTGTTTTTATTTTTGGTCATCCCAAATCTTCTCGTTGTCGTTTTCCAGTTCGGTTAGAACAGCTGCAGGAGAAAAGCATAAAGGAAAACAACAGTTTAGGTGAGTCGGAGACGCATGCGTCTGCTAGTGTGCTGCTAACCTTGCATCACCTCTTTGACTAATTCAGCATGGGAGCTCGCCTTTGGTTGCCTGTTTTTCATTTTTTCATTCTGTCCCTGTCTGGCTTTGCTTCAGTTCCTGTGTCAAAGGCCTTGACTTTTTGCATTGAGCATGCATGTTCAAGTCTACACCTCTGTACTCCTACTTAAATTTCCCTCCTTATTTGGCCTAGTTCTCCCTGTGCATTTAATTAATCAATACAAGGTGTAGGTTTATACTAGGTTTCTTGCTTGATAATAAATTTCTTAATGTTCAGGACTCATTTTAATCTGCCACATTGCTCATTAATGTCATTTAGTTAGTGCTTAATTAGGGTTGGCGGTAAACTCTGCAGTAAGATTGAAAACCTTTGGTGTCTATGTAGTTTAGTACACAGCAAGGCTCTAGCATTTTTAACAGAGCACAAGAATCTCTTGGTTATTTATATTCCTGAACCGATTTCTAGTAACTACATTCTCTGGCAATAATATGAGAGGCAAATGAAACTACTGATGTGGTGAGCCACGGACCACAAACCTCTTGGCAGAGATGTTTCGCTCGCTGAACTGTCCCTTTATCACTCATGCACTGCTCTCAGGAATTATTAGGATAAGGTAACATGTTTTTTTTTGCTTCAGTAAGATGTTTGTAGAGAACATCGGCTTTATGCAAAGCCAAAAATGAGATGCTGTCAGTAATGCATTAATTGGCATCAAAATGTGTGGATGTTAAACTACAAGTGATGCTGTAAGAGCATAACTGCAAGATGGGAAACTATAAAAGATTGTAGGGCTACACAATTTTAGAGGAAAATCTAATGCTATTTCTTCTGATAAAAAATGTGATTGCGATTGAAATTGTGGGTTTATTTATTTAAATATATTTTAGTTAGTTTCTGGTTTTATGTGCTTGTTTGTAGGGCTGCACAATTTGGCAAAAACAATTGATTATATGTCTATAAAAATATTATTTTTACTACTACTAAATCAAATGAAAAATGTAAAATATATTTTAAACAGAAATTTTACTATCATAATGCTATTTTGATGTATCAATTAACCAAATAAATAAGTAATTTTATTTTACAGACTAATATTTATGGCATTTTTTATTTATTTTCAAATGATAAACAGTGGAGCTTTTATTTTGAAGATTTTATTTAAAAGATTCACAGACGAATTCAGTATTTCTTAAACTTGGAAATGAAATCATCTACAAAAACATTTTTAAATTTTAAATGTAATTACATTTTTACATTTTATTTAAATTATTATTATTATTATTATTATTTTTAATGAGTTCCATGTTTGTAGGGCTGCAAATTGGCAAACAAATTGATGATTTATCAGTGTGACTATAAAATGAATAATAATAATAATAGTTATAATTTGTTATTATTTCTACTACTAAATAGAAATGTGAAATATTTTAAACAGAAATATTGCTATATTATATATTACATAATGCTTTTTCGATTAATAATTTTAAAAAAGTATTAAAAAATAGTACAACAGTTAACCAAAGTTATTTTGTTTTACAGACTAATATTTATGGCATTTATATTTCAAAGGATAAACAATAGAGCTTTAATTTTAACGATTTTATTCACAGACAAATTTAGTATTTCTAAAACCTAAAAAGATAATAATCTCCAAAAACATAATTTTAATAATGAGTTCAGGTTTGCTGTGTTTGTTTGTAGGGCTGCACAATTTGGCCAAAAAATCGATTATTTATCAATATGACAAAAAAATTATAAATAATAATAGTAATAATAATTTTAAGCAGAAATATTGCTATATTATATATTGTGTAATGCTGTTTCGATGTATAATAATAATAATAATAATAATAATAATAATAATAATAATAATAATAAATGATGTATTAAAAAAGAATAGTACAACTGTTAACCAAAGTTTTTTTATTTTACAGACTAATATTTATGGCATTTTTAATTTTATATTTCAAAGGATAAACAATAGAGCTTTAATTTGGAAGATTTTATTCACAGACAAATTTAGTATTTCTAAATCCTAAAAAGATAATCATCTCCAAAAACATAATTTTAATAATGAGTATTTTACAGACTAATATTTATGGCATTTTTAATTTTATATTTCAAAGGATAAACAATAGAGCTTTAAATTTGAAGATTTTAATTAGCAGATGTACAGACACATTCAGTATTTTCTGCACCTGTGAAATGGAATCATCTACAAAAATATGTTTTTATTATTATTAAATAAAAATTTTATTTTTATAATAAGTTTCAGGTTTGCAGTGATTGTAGGGCTGCACAATTTGGCCATGAAATTGTAATTATACACCAATATAACTGTAAAATAAAAATAATTATCATCATCATAATTACTTGTTATTATTATTTTTCTATTTTACTATTATTTAATACTAAATAAAAAAAGTATTACTATTGTAATAAAACTGTTCTGATGTACAATAAAAAAGCAAGTATTTAAAAAAGTATAGTCATAATTATATTTTACTTATATTTTACATCTATAAAATGTAATACTGTTATTGACTGTTTCAGTTTTCTTGATTTGTAAATGTTAAAATTATAAAAAAAAAAAAAAAACAGAAAATTCACTCTTTCTGAAACTTCTAAGAGGAGTAATCATCTGCTAAAACGTGACAGTTGATTTGTCAGTATCAGAGCTCCATGTGGCAGTGTTGACAGGTGAATGACAGGTGTCAGTCAGTCTCTCCAGGGCAGTCCACGAATAGCCGCGGTCTCCCGTCTGTGTCCTTGTCCCGCCCTCTGCATCTCTGTTTGGTTGCGTCTCATGTTGTATCCTGTAGATCTGGCTTCTGTTTTAATATCATCTGATGCCCCTCCACTCTGGGGATTTCTTCCATCTGCTGTTCATTTAATGGAGGGTTTTTCTTTCTTTGGTAGACCACTTTCTTTTAAAGAGTGGAGGAGACTGCACTTTAATCCAACAGTACATTGAGTGTCAATGTGAGTACACAGCCATTCTTTCCAACGTCTTCCTCAGCCGTACTAATAAATGAGCATCAAAGCAGGCAGCAGTTATTCTTGTTTTGCTCTGTAAAGTGAGGACGGGGTTTACAGGGACATGAACTAGAGCACCGCCCAGCATCTATTCATACTTGTTTCGTATTCATTTTGAGGTGCTGATTTAAAAAATACTGCCTGTTTTGCTCAAGCATGTTGCACCTTTTCACAAAATGTGATGCATTTTTGTAGCATTTTTACTTTTGAAAAACATTTGTAAGATGAAGTCGTCTTGTATTATCTCTTAATCAACAGAAAAACACCTCAAAGACGTGATTCCTGTCTAATTCTGAGCCAGATTACACCTATTTGTGACCCTGGACCACAAAACCAGTCCTAAGTAGCATGGCCAACAATACATCTATTTTTCTTTTATGCCAAAAATATTATATACTAAGATATTTTATCAATTTCCTACTGTAAATATATTAAAACATAATTGATGAAACAAAAATTGATTGGCAATATGCATTGATAAGAATCATTCGGACAACTTTTTTTGTCAATATTTAGATTTTTTTTTTGCACCCCCTCTGATTCAAGATTTTCAAATAGTTGTATTTTGGCCAAATATTGTCCTATCCTAACAATGCATCAATGGAAAGCTTATTTTTTCAGCTTTCAGATGATCACAAAATTGACTGATTTTGTGGTCCAGGGTCACTTTTGTTCAATTCTCAACCAGTTTTCACAGGTATTATTAATTCTGCAGACGTTATTGTATGCCTCCACTATTTCCATTTTTTTTTTTATATATTACAATGACACATTTTTTCATTAAAACTTTTGACATTTTGATAAATGGAATAATTTAAAATGAATTACAAAATGTGCATTCTTATTTAAATCTGATGGTTTTTATGGATGTTTCTGAAATTTAGGTAATATAAGTGTTTTTTTTTTTGTTTCAAAATGCAGGGATATATTTGAATTTCAGAGTTTTTTTTAAAATTTAATTTGTATTTGTTTGCATTTGAAAACCAGTTTAAAGTCTACTGTCTTTTGGCGATACTAGGAAAATTTGTGTCCATATGCCGTTCAAATATTATCTTAGTAAATTAGATTTTTTAAAGTTTCCAGAGTATTTCTATTGTGTACAGGCAACAAGAAATTTACCATGAAGCGGTTCTTTTTAGTTCAAAAAGATTTACAAAATGGTAAAGTCAGTTTGAATCAGACTCTGAAAAATTGAGTTCAAAAATCATTTTAATCCAAGAAAAAGAGTTATTAAAGGGTTACTCCACCCCAGAACGAACACTCTCTACAAATTTCTACTTCAGTAACATTTGCACACACCAAACATTACATTTTTATTCCTGTCTATGTTCTGAAGGTTTTTACAGAGGGATTTGTTCATATATAATTTGCTTGATTTTATACACCATTTTATTCCCCCAAAAATTATATATATATATATATATATATATATATATATATATATATATATATATATATATATATATATATATATATATATTTAAAAAAAACACATTTTCTGTCTAATTTTTTTCTGAATTATGGAGTGACAAAATAAGAGACCCAAAATCCCCTCTGTAAAAACATTTGACTCTAATATTAAACAAGAATTTTGAAAGTTACCTCATCCAGTGATTTTTGTACTAGGAATGTATGCAATTTGGAGCATATTTCATTAAATTATGCCTCATTTGCATATTTAAACCTAACATTTTAGAAAACTTGTAATACAAAAAATGTTTGCAATTATCAATGTAATCAATCAACTGGGTAGATAAGACAATAACTATTAGTTATTATTTTTTACCATATTATATTGCTGGGTTATTTGCTTTAAGTTGAAACACTGCAGGTTCTTGTTTATTTTTTTTGACATATTAGAGTCAAAGGTTTTTACAGAGGGGATTTTGGGTATCTAATTTCATCACTCTATAATTCAGAAAAAACATAAAACAGACTGAAATCACTACATTTTTGTACAGTTTTGGGGGGAATAAAATATTATATAAAATCAAGCAAATTACATATGAACAAATCCCTCTTTAAAAACCTTAAGGATATAGACAGGAATAAGAATTTAAAGTTTGGTGTGTATAAGTGCTACTGAAGTGGAGATTTATAGCTCAGTGTAGGAGAAAAAAGCCTTTAAAAATATACATTGTAATTGAAATCTATTTGACACAAGCAGATAAAGTGCTATAAAAGAAACACTTAACAGTTTCTTTTGGATGTTTTCTTTCCGCTAGTCTGAAAAAACACTTCATGAAACACCCAAAAGCCCAAAATCTCAAACTTGATAGGTGCATGAAAAAAAACAGCGTTTTTGTCTCCAGTGTCTCCCCTTAAGCAATAAAGTTCAACAGACCATGCTATATGTGAATACATCAAACTATATTGCAGAATGCAGAGGCTTTCAGGATTCAGTATTAGCACTATCAGTTGTATAATGTAAAATCTGTGTGTCTAGATCAGATCATAAGCAGTCCCCGAGTTTCATATAGTGAATATCCTCCAAACTCAACACGGATTGTTAACAAAAACACTCTTGCATGGCGTCTGTTGTTCTTGCACTTGGGATTTTCTCTATTCCCGGGAATTTTCGCTCTCACCAGCATGCGTTCTGAAGTCTATGAGCTTCCACTGATGCTTTTCGTGTGTCATTTTTGCTTTGTCTTATATGTATGGAAGAACAAGTGCAGTGTTGTTTCTGCTGATACTGTGTTCAGTTGGGCTGCATCAGTGTCTTATAATAACTGAGATTTAATGCTGAATGTTTAATGATTTAGGTTTAGGTTAGTGAGCATGAAGACCGATATACTCACATGGCTTTTCTCTTTTTTAACCAGCGGTGAGGCAGCTGAAAGAAGCGGTGGACTCGTCCATTAACAAGCTGTCCAACTTTGATGGTGAGAGAACAGATTGTGTTTTTTTTTTATTGATTTTGAAAGGCACTAGGGGTGTTTTCACACTTCAGATTTTGGAGAGGTTCATTTGAGGATAAGTCTTGACACGTTTTCCTGTTTTACTCCACAGAAGTCATTGATGCGCATCTTCAGAATAATCAGACGACAGTGGACAACAGCTTGGCCAGTCCAGACAGGCTTAAAGGTATCGTCACATTTCTGTCACTTTCATCTAAGTTACATAAAGATCAAGCTTGGTTATAGAGAGCCATCATATTGGTATGATGCAAGCTGATGGCAATGAAGGCACATGGTTTCACCCCGGACTCTATTTAAAACCAAATTAAACAACTGCAGTCTCTGGGCGGCAGGAATGAGCATTATGGATATTTTTAGCATCCTCAAAGAGCATGACCAGGTCAGGGTCATTATTGTAATGAGCTCTAATAAGAGCATCATCATCATCAGTGATATTTGAGTTATTATTATTTTTTATATTAAAATAATAATAATAGTAGGTATACTACTTGTTACATTTGAAAAAACTTAAATCTATTTGGTCTAACAATAATAATAACAGGTTAAAAAAGCTTGCGTATTATAATGTTTAAATCATTTGAGCCTAATGATGATAAAAATAAACCAAACTATATTAAAATCATCCTCAGAAATTTTTTCAGGATTCTTAGAATATCTTTTTTATCTGAAATTTATCTGAAATAAAAAGCTTTTGTAACAGTATACACTATACCATCATAAAAATGATTAATTTTATTTAGCAAGGATGCTTTAAATTGATCAAAAGTGATAATAAAGACATTTATAATTTAACAAAAGATTTCTATTTCAGATAAATGCTGTTCTTCTGAACTTTGTTCATCAAAGAAACCATCAAAATTCTACTTAGCTGTTTTTAACATAATAATAATAAATGTTTTTGAGCAGCAAATCAGAATATTCTGAAGGATCATGTGACTGGAATAATGATGCTAAAAATTCAGCTTTGAAATCACAGGAATAAATTACATTTTAAAATATATTCATATCGAAAGCTGTTATTTAAAATAGTAAAAATATGTCAAAATGTTACTGTTTTTGCTGTACTTTGGGTCAAATAAATGCAGGCTTGCTGAGCAGAAGAGACGTCTTTAAAAAAAACATTAAAAATCTTACTGTTCGAACAACATATAACTTTTTTGTTTACATTTTAAAGTGTTTAAATTTATTCTAAGTAATAATAATAATAATTGGGAAAAAAATAATGACCTATTTGTTGTAACTTTTTCACTTACATTTTAAAATGTTTACATCTACTCTGCCTAATAATAATAATAATACGTTTAAAACAATTTTTTTGTCAATTTAACATTTAAATCCAGTTTTATGTAAAAATTTAAATGTTTCAGCTCATTTTGCATAATAATAATAATAATAGTAATAATGAAAATTTGTTAGGAACAATCAAATTGTTGTAAATTTTTTTGTTTGTTTACATTTTAAAGTGTTCAAAGCTATTCTAAGTAATAATAATAATTGGAAAAAAAAATTATAACCTATTTGTTGTAACTTTTTCACTTACATTTTAAAATGTTTACATCTACTCTGCCTAATAATAATAATAAGTTTAAAACATTTTTTTTGGTCAATTTAACATTTAAATTCAGTTTCTTGTAAAATTTGAAATGTTTCAGCTCATTCTGCCTAATAATAATAATAGTAATAATTATAATAATTTGTTACGAACAATCAATTTGTTGTAACTTTTATTGTTTGTTTACATTTTAAAGTGCTGAAATCTATTCTAAGTAATAATAATAATAATTGGAAAAAAATAACCTATTTGTTGTAACTTTTTCATTTATATTCTTTGAATGTTTACGTCTATTCTGCCTAATAATAAATTTAAAATATTTTTTTTGGTGAATTTAAAATTTAAATTCAATTTCTTTTCATTTTTCATTTTTCTTTTCAGCTCATTCTGCCTAGTAATAAATGTTTAAAACAGTTTGTTGTAACCTTTACTTTGTAAAATGTTTGAATTTTTTTTGACCACATAATAATAATGATAATAGATAAACATAACAATAAGCTCTTTGTTGTAACTTTCATTTACATTTTAAAATCTGTAAACCCTATGATCAGTGCAGATTTTTTTTTCAATTGATTCTGGACCAGGTTGTAACCTCATGAAAGCTCCTTCGTGTGAAAAGAGATGCAACTGTTGAGGGGACATTTAGACCTCGTCCTCTTTGTTCTGTCCCTGTGTTTCCAGCTGCTCCCAGTTGTTGGGACATCTGACTTTGACCTCCTCAGTCTTTTCGGTTTAGAATCTGAGATTACAGCCACACAGATTAAACCATAATTCACTGGTCAACCATTACCTATGACGAAATCTTTTAGTCATTCTCCCTTCAGTCCCGTTGAGTCACTGTTCATTTGTGCTTATTCATGGAACACTGAGTTCAGAAGATCCATCATGTGATGTAACAGCAGTGAGGGCGGCTTTTCAGGTCATATATTGATTTAAATATGCAGTGTTTGACCTGGTGTCTGGGAGTAAAGGAAATATTTTGACATTTACAACTTCGATTGAAAAGATACTGAAAATTTGAGATACACTTCACTTATGTGCATTAGTGATGGCATGAGCAGGAGTTTTCTTTAGACTGCTGTCTCCACTTCTTATTCATACCCCATTTATAACTCATTTTAGTCCATGTGGATACTACAGCAGTGCAAAATTAAATCTGCAACTAGTTTAGCATGTGACTGTGAATCCTTTTGGAAGCCCAGGTCACTCAAATGACCATGTGTGGGCAATAACTACCACCAGCCAGAAAGGATAAACTACAGGGGGCTCATTCACTGCCTGCTATTTGTAGATCAAGAGTAATTCTGACTATTATATTAACAGCCTACAAACACACCCCTGTTTAGACATACATATTGAAGCAGAGAGCCTGGTAAAGGTTGTGATCACTGTATATTTTTTATTTTTTTTTAAATGTTGTTTTAAGTTATGATTGTGCCCCCCTCCCTCTTTTCTAAGTGGTCTCTTCCACTCTTCCTCCATAGAAAACCAAATAGATGCTAAAGAGTGCGATATGTCAGATACTCTGAGCCCCAGCAAGGAGAAAAGCAGTGACGACACGTCAGGTACGTTAAACATGGAGACATTTATAATGTATGAATTGGTGCGTTTTGGTTCCTACAGCTTTCATTTATACATCCTGTTTTTTCTTTTTTTTTTTTCAAAACAATAAAAGCTTGATATTTTATCTTATATATATAAATTATAACTTGTGATGTAAACTTAGTCTAATTGTTTTTTCAAACTTTAATTTTTTTCTGTTCATGCTTTCAGTTTTTTAAAATTCTGCCTTTTTCATTTATTAATTTATAAATTTCTTTCTTTGTTTTTCTTTTTTCTTTTTATGATAATAAATATATAAAAAGCTTTGTTTTATCTTATATATAAATTATAACTTAGTCTGATTTATTTTTCTAGATTTATTTATTTCTTGTTTTTTAAAATTCTGCCTTTTTCATTTATTGCATTTTTTAAATTTATATTTCTTTCTTTCTTTCTTTTTGGTTTTTTTTCCTTTTGTTCTTGTTATTTTTTAAATGATAAATATCATATGAAATTGAATTGTTTTATCTTATAAATTATAACTTGTGATGTAAACTTAGTCTGCTTTATTTTTTAAACTTTAATTTTTTCTGTTCATTAAATTTTTAAAATAACTTTGTTTTAGTTTTTCTTCTTGTTGGTCCTTTTTTTCAAAAATAATAATTATATGAAAAACTTGATGTTTTGTCTTATATAATTTATAATTTGTGATGTATTAGTCTGATTTATTTTTCAAGATGTATTTTTGTTTTTGCTTTTTTTTATTCTACCTTTCATTTATGAATTTTTTTTTTTACAATTTACTTTCTTTCTTGCTTTCTTTTTTGTTTGTTATTTTTTGTTTTCTTTTTGTCAGAAATAATAAATATCATATGAAAAGCTTGATGTTTTATCTTTTATATAATTTATATGCTTTTTTTTATTTGGCCTCTTTCATTTCTTGCTTTTTTTTCCCCTTCATTTTTGTTTTTTCTTCGTTCTTGTCCTTTTTTTCCCCAAAAATAATTAATATATGAAAAGCTTGACGTTTTATCTTATATATAAATTATAACTTGTAATGTAAACAGGCTGATTTATTTTTCAAACTTTTATTATTATTTTTTTTTATTATTATTATTTTTAATTTATTGCATTTTTTAAAGTCTTTTTTTTTCTTTCTTCCTTCATTTTTGCATTTCTTTTTTCTTTATTGATCTTTTTTGTTTTATTGTTTTTATTCTTCATTTAGTTTTTTAGTTTTTATTCTTTTTTTCTGTCCTTCGTTGTATTTTTGTTCTTTCCTTTTAATTTTTTCATGTTTTATTCTTTTTTGTCTCATTCCAGACGGACAGATGGACGAGCAAGAACTGAACGAGCCCCAGAACAGGGTTTCTCTTCTGAAAGGTAATCCCTCCATTCTTTTCTCAAAGTTTTCAGCTTCCGTGTCTGAAATGCCATTGCTGATGTGGGTGTGTTTGTATGATTTGGCTGGCCTGAAACATTTAGTCACCCTCTTTATCTACACTCATCAGAGCTCAGTGGACTGGCATGCGTGCAGCAACTGTGCAGCATTACAGGGTGTGTTATTCCCAAACCACACTATATATGGTCTGCATCTGCTGGAGGTGACAGCGGTGGGACCCGAAGGGGTTAGCGGTGGGCTTGAGCAGTCCTCCTCCTGGCAGGTGTCTCAGCCTCATCCTGTTTATCTCCCTCCCTCAGATCTTTCCCCTCGCCCCACTTTATGTTCCACCGGAGGACAGTCAGGAATGTAAACCAATTACAGTCCAATTAGACCCTGAGTGCTTTCATAATGTCACGTACAGCTGCTGCTAAAACGTCTTGTCAGTCAGAAGAAAACGTTTATTGGACAAGGGTTGCTTTGAGCTGATACAAAGTATCGCATTTTCGCTTCTCTATGGAATTCTAAATGTGTGCAGTGTTACATTTAAAACCTTCAGTTACTTTAAATGAACATTCCACCTGAAAAAAAAAAAGAAAAATCTGTATTACTCTGTATTACTATCTTTTATAGGATCAAAAAAAGTTTCTTATGCTTATCAAAGTTTCATTAATTTGATAAAAAATACCGAAAATTACATCATATTCTGAAATATTATTGCATTTTAAAATGACAGTTTTCTATTTTAATGTACTTTAAAATATAATTTATTTCTGTGATGCAGAGCTGAATTTTCAGCATCCTTACTCCAGTCTTCAGTGTCACACAGTCCTTCGGAAATCATTCTAATTTGCTGATTTATTATTTTTGGAAACGGTTGTGCTGCATAATATTTTTTCCGAAACCTGTGATACTTTTTTCGGGATTGTGATGAATAAAAAGTTTAAAAGAACAGCATTTATTCAAAATTGAAATCTTTTCTAACAACAAAAGTCTTTACTGTCACTTTTTTATCAATTTAACACATCCTTGCTGAATAAAAGTATAAATTTCTTTCAAAGAAAGAAAGAAAAAAAATACTGACGCCAAACTTTGAACGGAAATGTTATAATTTATTTAATAAATGATATTATATTTAAAGTTTTATTTGTCAAGGAATCCTGAAGAAAGTATCACAGGTTCCCCAAAAAAATATTAAGCAGCACAACTGTTATCAACATTGATGATAAATCATCATATTAGAATGATTTCTGAAGGATCATGTGACACTGAAGACTGCAGTAATGATGCTGAAAATTCAGCTTTGCGTCACAGGAATAAATTGCATTTTAAAGTATATTAAAGTAGAAAACCACTATTTTAAATTGCAATAATATTTCACAATATTATAGTTTTTTTCTGTATTTTTTAATCAAATAAACAGCCTTGATGAGCAGAAAATACTTCTTTATGCCTAAACTTGGGCTTTGAACAGAGCACTGACTGAAAGTCATGCATAGACCGGCAGAAAATGTTTAGTGAAAATTCTAAGTGATTTTAAAGACCTTTACCGCATCATATTGTCTTATAAAAAAGGTTTTAAAAAACAGGTTCAAGCAGCAGTTACATTAATGAATGGTGATGAAACAGACACTACAGTGACGAGCTGGAATGGCGCTAATCTCTACTGGTAGTTTGTTTTCTAGTTGTCATAGTGGCTCCGCTGGATCGAGGGCATTCGCCCCCTTCTCATGCGGTTCATCTCAGATGTCATCTGCTCAGTTGTGACTCTCACCCGCTCAGGCTGAAAATATCAAGATCATTCATCTACTCTCACCCTGCTGAGTCACACTAGACAGCAGGACATTTGGCTCCCACACAAGCATTTCCAATAAGCCTCATCCGTAGGGTCTTATCATGGAATATCACCATTTATTGAAACTGTAAAACAAAAGCAGCTCATTGAGCTCATTAATATACGACTGCCCACTTTTAATTATTCATCGCTCATTAAATATTCACCAACTTATTTTACTAATTTTTGTAATTTTTTTTTTTAAAGAAGTCTCTTCTGCTCACCAAGCCTGCATTAATTTGATCCAAAGTACAGCAATAACAGTAACTTTTTTTGCTATTTAAAAAACGGTTTTCTATTTTAATATATTTTAAAATGTAATTTATTCCTGTGATTTCAAAGCTGACTTTTTAGCATCATTATTCCAGTCCTAAGTCTGACGTGATCCTTTTAAAAATCATTCTAATATGCTGATTTGCTGCTCAAAAAACATTTATCATTATTGTTAAAAACAGCTGAGTAGAATTATTTTTCAGGTTTCTTTGATGAATAGAAAGTGCAGAACAACAGCATTTATCTGAAATATAAATCTTTTGTAACATTATAAATGTCTTTATCATCACTTTTGATCAAGTTAAATCATCCTTGCTAAATAAAAGTATTGATTTATATTATTTATATATCTATATACATTCTATACCCCCCCAAAATAGTGTATAATGTTACAAAAGTTTTTTTATTAAAAAAAATGCTGATCTTTGCATCTTTCTTTTAATCAAAGAATCCTGAAAAAAACTCAACTGTTTTAAACATTTATAATAATAATAATGTTTCTTGAACAGGATATTAGAATGATTTCTGAAGGATCATGTGACAATAAAGACTAATGATGCTGAAAATTCAGCTTTGATCACAGAAATAAATTACATTTTAAAATATATTTAAACAGAAAGCAGTTATTTTAAATGGTAAAAATATTTCACAATTTTACTGTTTTTGCCGTACTTTGGATCAAATAAATGCAGGCTTGGTGAGCAGAAGAGACTTCTGTAAAAAATGTCAAAAAACCTACTGTTCACAAACTTTTGACTGGTAGTGTAATCCACTCTAAGGGTCAAATAGCTTGTAAAATGATTATTTGAAACTTAATTATGGGTGTTTTTTGGTGAAAGACACCTTGAGTAAGCCTAAGGTGGAAAAATTTGGCTAAAGTAGCATATGGCAACTTTAAAAGTGATATTAAGCTCCTGCTGGGGCAGATAAAAGCCCCTGGTAGAAGTTGTGTTTGTGTAGTAGACTTCAGTGTCATATACTGGTGAACTGTATCTGTATCTGTTCTAAATAAGAGATATGACTCAGCAAAAACCTCAGTGTTGGCTATTTACAAAATAACCATTTATTTTGCAATTAATCTGTTTGAAACTCTTATTTTCACATGAGTTTTCCCCATGTTTTTGAGATTCTTTTTTAACCAATTAGGCAAGTTCTCATTGAACAAAAATGTTGGTCAGACACGCTTGGCATTTGGTTTAATTCAGTCTAAGTGGGCTCTCGTGATCGCGCTGAGCTCATGTCCTTTAACAGGACGTCAGATAAGGAGCGCTGGCTCGGATCGGAGGAAGTGCCAGTTTCAGCACCTCATTGTTCGAGGGCGCTCTTGATGAAGTGTAGGACGTGCCCGCCAGACTCAGAGGCAGCCAAGACCTGAGAGACGTGTGCGCAAGAGCTTTTCTATACCTTCATTCATTAGTAGCATGCATGTGTTTCCAGCTTAAGATAATGAAAATAAATCTGGATAGATGGTGTTATTCCTAAACACCAGTAGACCCAATAATGTAACTGTTGTCAAATCACACTTTCTGGTGTAAAAAGAATTGCAAAGCTCATTTGTAGTGCATACTAAGTCAAGTTGCTGAATACTCAATGTTTTTTTTGTAATGAGATACTACTTATGTATTTTTTAATTTGTTTTTCTTTTACAGAGACTCAATTATATTAAACCAATTAAATACAAAAATAAAAAAAATTAAATGTATTGTTAATATTAAAATAAATAGTATAAAAAATAAAAACAAATAATATTAAAATACTAAAATTAAATATTGAAATATTAAATTATATTGAAATCAAAATAATTACATGTCTGATTTCAAAATTTCAGAACATTTAAGAACTGAATGTTCTTCAAAGTTCAATAATTTAAATGGCTTATAGTTTGTAAAATTTATTTTTAACCCACAAATTTTTAACAATTCTGCTCTAAAAGTAATTTCTACTCAATAATATAATATTTTAATATTTTAAAGCTTGACATAACATTTTTTATTCATTCTAGAAACCTGGATGAATTATGATTTGTCATGAATTTTCTAGGTCTAAAATTCTCACTTTTAAAAATTCCTTAATATATTCAGGTCCGCTAGGATTCTGGTTTCCTAAATAAAAAATGAAGTTGAGGCAGTGAATATGTGTTATTTATTATCATTTAGATCTATTATAGTTTATTTTTGGTCATTTTGCTAATTTTATTTTTTGTAAATATTTCTATCGTTTTTGTATTATCATTAATTTTTTCCCAGTTTTATTTATCTATAAATTTTTTTGTATGGTTTTTAGTTACCTATAATAACTCTGGAGTGAAATAAGCTGTTTTTGTTTATTTTAAAGCTTGAATGTCATATATTTAATCATTTTAATCCTTTTTTGGCTCCCATAAAAATGGTTGAGAACAACACTGATCCAGATATCTTTAGTCAGCATCTTAATTGTTCAGTTGATAATTGTCATTCAGAAATCTACTGTATTTGCCTTGGATCATAACACATTTGCATTAGTTTTTGCATGCCGATTTGATTTGTCCAGTAAGCTTTAATGGTAAAACGTGCCACTAGGAGGTGCTGTTGAATTGCTCTTTCACCCCTAGATTGCATCTAAACCGAGGCGTCTGGCATGAGTTATTCAATTGCCTTAATGAAGAGTTATCTGAACGCATGTAACCTTATATGGCTCCAATACTCAATCTCAGCTATAAAATCCGTTCGAGACGCTCTTGATGAAATCACTGAAGAAGGAACAGAATGAGATTACACACCGCTTCGTGCCCTCTCTCATTAAATAAAAGGCCAAACTTCAGAAACGCCGCTAAATAGACTCCGTTACATCATTTTGCCTGAAAGCAACTCCCTCGCCCGCAGTAAACACCGTTCGTCTGACATCATGACGGATTACCAGCCCTTAAATTAGCGCATGACTTCACCCACATCTGTAGAGCGTTCAGAGAGGGGGACGTTCATCAGTTTATGGTCAGAGGAGGCTTTCCCAAAGCCTGTTGTTCCAAGACCACATGAGAGACCCACTGGATGCTCCTCAGAGAGATTGCTGAAGTCATGCTAGGGAACGCGGGAGAGCGTCTAATATCTCTTTTGCTTGGCCTGATGTGGGTCATCTCAACGGCCCATTTGTAGATCTTCCATTAGAGCTGTCTGAGCGTGCTGGACTAACGTAATCCTGTCTGAAGTCAATGCATTTTCGCTGTTTGGTTGTCCTCTGCAAGCTGGGTCATGCATGCAACTGAGCAAATAGAAATACATCATCCTTCACATAATGAATTGATTCTGAGCAAGCATCTTGATTTTGGTTAGCTGTATTCGAGTTTCAGCACTTGATGTTTCTGCCCATGGGGTCGAACAAAATGTGCCATTTGTGGCGCCAGAGGTTTTGACCCATCGTGACAGATTGGTCTCACGCTTACGGTGCCTTTGGGCTTTTAGGAGAAGCATTTGTAGCACAGAAATGTTAATGTTATATTTTACATTTGTATTCCTGTGCAAAAGGTCTCCTGGCTTTGGGAGACACAGAAATGCAATGTTTGTATAAATTCGATCTGTCCCTACTGGTTGAAATATATATTTAATATGCATTGAAATAAATTAAATTTAATAATAAATTACAAAGAATTAAATATTAAATATAATATTAAAAATGTTTTTTTTTACATGTAAAATAAAATACTGGTTGAAATATATATTTGCATGCAATTTTTACAGGGTTTCAAGGGTTTCACTAGCTATGTCAAAAAAATAAATAAAAAAATTGTAAAATATAATATTAAAAATGAAATAAAATATAATTTAAAATATAATATTTATTTTCCAAATTAAAGCCCAATGCAAATGTTGCCTAAACTAAAATAAAAAATGGCTTCCTAAAGACATGTTTAGGCATGAAAGAGTAATTAGATACTAACCTAAATGTCATTAAATATGTGTCAAAACTACTTTTGACATTATGAAATTGATATAAGTAAAAAGTAAAATTAAAACTAAATAAGTATAAGCAAAAAAATTGAAAAATAGCAATAAATAAATAAAATAATAATTCTAAAGTAAAAAGATAACTGAAAAACAAAAAAAATACCCCCTAATATTTTTACAGGGTTTCAAGGGTTTCACTAGCTGTGTCAATAAAATAAAATAAAAATATAAAAAATATATATAAAATATAATACTGAAAATAAGTTATAAAATATAATATTAAAAATGAAATAAAATATAAAATTAACGGTAACACTTTACAATAAGGTTCATTAGTTAACCACATTAGTTAACATGAACTAATAATGAACTGCACTTATACAGCATTTATTAATCTTTGTTAATGTTAATTTCAACATTTACTAATACATTATTAACATTTTGTTAACATTAGTTAATGCAGTGTGAACTAACATGAACAAACAATGAACAACTGTATTTCCGTTAACTAACGTTAATGAAGATTAGTAAATACAGTAACAAATGTATTGTTCATGGTTAGTTCATGTTAGTTAATACATTAACTAATGTTTAACTAATGAACCTTATTGTAAAGTGTTACCGTTAATTTTATATTTTATTTCATTTTTAATATTATATTTTATAACTTATTTTCAGTATTATATTTTATATATATTTTTTATATTTTTATTTTATTTTATTGACACAGCTAGTGAAACCCTTGAAACCAAATTAACTCATATGTAAAATATAAAATGAAATAAAATATTAAATAAAATACAATATTATTTTAAAATAATATAAAATAATAATTATACAGGGTTTCAAGGGTTTCACTAGCTATATCAATAAAATTAAATAAAAATATTAAAATAAAATATAATACAGAAAATAAAATATAATACAGAAAATAAGATATAAAATATAATAGTAAAAATTAAATAAATTATAAAATGAACTCATATGTAAGATAAAATACAATAAAAGCTAGTTTTGCCACCTTTAATGCACAGAGTTGCAATTTTCCAATGTTTTTTTCCAAATTAACCCCAATGCAAATTTTGCCTAAACTAAAACCTGAACTGATGTCTTCCTAAAGACATGTTTAGGCATGAAAAAGTAATTCACAGATATTAATGTTTGTGTCTCTAAGGGCTACAATCACTAGGATTTGACAAGCTGCATCATTCATGTTTGAGCAAGATGAGTTATAAATGCAATGCTCAGGGTTTGAGGTTTTACTCATTAGGTCAATTTATCTCTTTTAATGTCAGAATCAGAAAGAGCTTTATTGCCAAGTATGCTTGTGCATACAAGGAATTTTGTTTCAGTATTATTAGCTTCCAGTACACAGAGACGCACAGACAATAAAAATAAGAGAATAAGAAAAATTACACTTATGTAAGCATAAATAGACCAAAAATAGAAAATAATAATAATTTGTAAAAAATAAATTGACAAATAAATATGTATGTACAGATGTGCGAATGTCTTTTTTACTTCATGTCAGCCATGTTATTTCTTCATGCTCCCTCATTGCATCGTCTGATCTGTGTGTGTTTGCAGAAATGGACAGGAACCTGGAAGCTGGAGACACTGAGCAGGTCATTCCGCACCTCCACCGAGAGCTGCAGGAGGCCCAGGAGCTCGCCAACACTGGCAAACAGAAATGCCTCGAGCTGCAAGGTACGGCAGGGTGCTAAACACTGCTTTAATAGTGATTTTTGCCTAAATAATAAAGGGTCACGATTGCACTGTTAAATCGCTGAATGTCTTTTTCTCATCAGCCCTGTTGGAGGAGGAGAGGAGAACCAACAGACAGCAGACTGAAGAATCTGCTAAGCAGATCCGCTTTTTACAGAGTGAGTCATTTAGCACTTACTTCAATTGTGCTTTAGTGTTTTTACTTCAATCTTCAAAAAGACTTGTGAATCTAATCATCAATATGGGAACAGTTTTTAGTCATGCACTGAAAAGTTTTTTATTTTACCACCAAGAATGAAATGTAAATACATTTAAATGGAGCATAAGGCATTTTTATCTTAACTTAAACATTTTCATATAGCCAAAAAACTAAATATTTTTAAAATAATTAAATAAATTGATTTAGTAATCAACACTCAAATAAAAAATAGTTTTTTTTATATAAAATGTTTACTGATTCATGTTTCCAGTTTTGTTTAAATTGCATATTGCAATGCAGTTTTATCTTAACTTTTTTAATGATTTACTTGTTTCTACTTCAGTTTATTGTTAAAATGAATTTTTAAAGCAAAATTAAAGTTTTCATCTAGCTGAAAAAAACTAATATATTTTAAAATAATTATTAAATTTTAATTTATTTATTTATTAATCAATAGTCATATATTGCAGGTTTTATATAAAATGTTTACTATGTTTCTGCTCCAGTTTTTTTAATTATTATTATTTTTTATTTTTTTTACTAAAATGCCAAATTTGAAATTTAGGTTTTATTCATTTTATATATTTTATATATATAAAATAAGACCGTTTTTATGAAAAAAAAAAAAAAAATTGAAAAAAAAAAAAAATTCATGACAGATTTATTCAAACATACATTAATTATAAAAATGAGGTTAAGTAAAATTATACTGAATATGTAATATAGTGCTTATATTAATGAAACGCTCCTATGTAGAGTTTTTTTATGGAAATTAAATGGCTTTCCTGAGGTAAACGTTGTTTCAATCACTTTTTTTATGCTGTTGAGTGATGCATTTCAGTAAATCATACAGGTTTGTTCAGCACAACTTTTGATGTAAATTCATGTTTTTTTTGCTATAACTAGTAGTAAAGAGGTAGACATGGTAGACAGAAGAAGCATGCATTAAAATTTGAATTTCAATTATTGGATCCAGACATGCTACAAGTAAAGTTTACTAAAGTGAAAACTGCATAGACTAGAGATGCGCGGATGGCTCAATCGTCACCCGAATCCGCAGCTTCAAATAAATGATCCGCCCGCCCCCCACCCGCACCTATATTTTTCTCTGATTTAGATAACCGCACCCGATCGTCATATTACACTTATTGTAATTCTTACTTTTGCATGATGATATGATAAATGGATGGTTCATTTTTTAACAGCAGATTGATTCAGCTGATCTGCACATCGCTGCACACTTTTGTAACGTTACGTTTAAGTCACTCATGATTTTAAGCCAAATCCACACAGAAAAGAATAACGTTAACTGACATCTGAATGCGACTCTGCGCAATCTCTGACGAAATCGGTCGGGTTTTCTGTGTTAGAGCCGTTCTAAACTTACTATTTTAACGCAAACTGGATGCTTGGACTTTGGAAGTTTACAGGGGTTCACCAGTTTAAGAAAAGTCTGATCGTAAAAATCTGCTTCTTTTCATTTTTAAAATATTGTTTTCGTTATAATCTACTGATTCAAATAAGTAATCAATAATAATAACCACTGCGCGCCTAGCCCGACATGCTCTCGCGAATGAATGAACATGCTGCATCTGAGGACAGAGCAGGCGCGTACGCATCAGGCACAATCGTCATATATATGTGACCCTGGACCACAAAAGCAGTCTTAAGTCGCTGGGGTATATTTGCAGCAATAGCCAAAAATACATTGTATGGGTCAAAATTATTGATTTTTCTTTTATGTCAAAAATCATTAGGAAATGAAGTAAAGATCATGTTCCATGAAGATGTTTTTGTAGAATTCCTACTATAAACCTATCAAAATGTAATTTTTGATTAGTAATATGCATTGCTAAGAACTTAATTTGGACAACTTTAAAGGTGATTTTCTCAGTATTTTGATTTTTTGCACCCTTAGATTTCAGATTTTCAAATAGATGTATCTCGACCAAATATTGTCCTATCCTAACAAACTATACATCAATAGAAAGCTTATTTATTGAGCTTTTATGTGATGTATATATCTCAGTTTTGTAAAATGTAACCTTATGACTGGTTTTGTGGTCCAGGGTCACATATTTCAAAAGAAGCCGGCGCCACGGTCCTGACCACATCACTGTCTTTACTGGGTGTTTTTAGGGAATATTTAAATTTATTAACATGCAATTGAATTAGCTATTCATGTGTTGGACTGTCATGATTTTGGATAATGCAGGAGCCCTGCAGCAGGACACTACTGAATGATGCGCATCAGATAAGTGGGCAAACGCAAAGCCGACCAATGCACTACATCATCACACAATCTTTATATGGAATGTCACCGTTTCTGTCACCAAAAACGTCTCGAACAGGCGAAAACACACACACACACACAAAGGAAATATCCTCTGTCTGATGAAAAAAATTTTTAAAACGCGTTCATGTTTTAGAAAATTTAGTTAATATTAGCATCATTATTGATTTATCTCATCCACCTGTGATCCACCCGCAAATAATCAGAATGCATTTTTTTATTACCCGACCCACCCGACCCGCGGATATAACCGCCATCCACGTATCACTAGCATAGACTAAAAGATCTCTGAGAAATTGTGAAATCAAAAATATTTTTAGTTGCCATGTTTAAATTTTTAGATCTAATACCACTTGTTAATCATGTTAAAATCTTCAGCTCAATTGGCGAAGCTCCAGTCTGACATGGAGGCGTTGCGTGAGCAGAGAGAGAACACTATCACCACCACCCGCGAGGAGCTCTACAGCGCTCAGGAGGAGATCCTGGTGCTCCGGCACGCCATGGAGGCCGCCACGGCCGAGCGAGAGCGAGAGATCGCCACCCTGCAGGGAGACCTGAGCGTCGTCACCGCCGAACTGGACAAATGGAGACAGACGGCAGCCAAGTATGAAGTGGAGATCAGCAACCTGCAGGCCAGCTTCCAGCTCCAGAGCCAGCACCAGGAAAGAGCTAGTCATCTCCAAGGTACTCCATTGGTTTTTGGCCTTTATAAGCCTTAGCTGAGCAGAATCACTATTGAACCCAGACCCGGTTCAGCGGTGAACCTGCTGTGTCCCTAATGTGCTGTTTGGCTTGTAATGATCGCTGGATGTCGTAAATCAAGCGGGAACAATGGCTGAGATCATTACTGATCTGGTGTTTTGTGATCTCTCTCTTTTCTAGCGCCTTTGATTCCTGTTTGGAAACATTTGTTTCCTCTAATTTGCATTGTTTGAGTTCAGTTTTTCACCATGAGAAGAAAATTGAGTTTGAGTTAAATGAGCACATGCAGTACTTTTTAAAAGATTGGGGCCAGTGAGATTTGTATTCAGCAGGGATGCATTAAACTAATCAAAAGTGACAGTATGTTACAAAAGATTTCTGTTTCACATAAATGCTGTTCTGTTGTACTTTCTATTCGTTTAAGAATCCTGAGAAAAAAGTTAAAAAAAAAAATCTTGAGCAGCAAAATCATCATATTAGAATGATTTCTGAAGACACCGAAGACTGCAGTAATGATACTGAAAATTCAGATTTGATCACAGGAATAAATTACATTTTAACAAATATTCAAATAGAAAACGGCTATTTTAAATTGAAATACTTTTTCACAATTTTACTGGATTTTAATGAAATAAATGCAGCTTTGGTGAGCATAAGAAACTTGTTTTTTAAAAATCACAGTTTTTTTAGTTCAAAGATTGAATATATCTTTACACATATCAAATGTGGATGTTCATTCACCGTTTCTTTATGTCTTCGCATTTCACAAGAAGGCATATTAAGAAGGCACACATGCTGTATTCATTTCGCTAGGGTCTTTCTCTCCAGGCCTTCTTTAATGTGTCGTCCAGAGTCACGAAGCGGTTTTATTATCGTCCATCCTGCTGGGTTAATTTATTATTTATTGGATTCTTGTTTTGTTTTTCACAGAAAAATGTGCATAAAAATGTTTTGACAGTGCTTCTGAGATCTTTTAAGCCATTTTAGGCTACAGCAGTATCTCAACCTATAAAATAAAACATGACAGGATAAAATTAATACTAGTGAAATACCGAAATAAAAATATCAAGCTGAAACCAAAAATCTGGACACAGACAGAATATGTTAAATTAACCTGTTTTGAGTAACTATAAATGTTTAGGTAATGTTTTTCACCTGATATTTTAAAATCTGAGGGATTATATATATTATATAATTATTATGTAAATTATAGGATTATAAGTTATTAGTATTATAGGAATCATATTTTTATATGTATACACTACCACTCAAACGTTTTTGAACAGTATCATTTCTTTTCTTCTTCTTTTTAAGTCTCTTCTGCTCACCAAGACTGCATTTATTTTATCCAGATTACAGCAAAACAGGACATTTAAAAAATATATATTTTTACTATTTAAAATTTCTGTTATTTTATTTGAACATATTTTAAAATATAATTTATTCCTGTGATCAAAGCTACATTTTCAGCATCATTACTCTAGTCTTCAGTGTCACAATGATCCTTCAGAAATCATTCATGATGCTTTGCTGCTCAAGAAACATTCATTATTATTATTATTATTATTATTATCAATATTTAAAACAGTTAAGCTATATTTTTTAGGACTCTTTTATGAATAGAAAGATCTAAAGATCAGCGTTTACCTGAAATAAAAATGCGTCCATGCGGACCGTGAAAGCTTTTGACATGATTAAATAAAAAAATGCCAAACGCTAATTTCTAATAAAAAAATTATATCAAGCACACCAGGGTCAGTGTTTGGGTGCAATCTTCAGTGCAGCGATGAGAGCAGAGATCGGCGCATTGCGTACAGACAGATGTAGCTTTCAGTGAGTGAAAAACGTTGATGGAAAACGCATTATGTTGGGGTTACCTCGCAAAATATTGTAAATATATCTTTTTATACTGTATTTTCATAAATTATGTTTTAAACCATGAAGGTGAGCCAATGGATATCACACAAGCAACGTGAAAACTGCGCAATATGTTAAAGTGAAAGTAAAAACAGCGCTTTCAGCGTCTGTCGTGCACATTCTCTCAGAGACAGTGATAGACGAATATATGCTGATATTAATTTACTTCCCTAATATTTCTCTTGTGCGCCGAACACAGTGGGGAAAAAAAATAAAAAGAAACGTATTTTGTGTAGGCTAAGGGTTGTTTTTGAAAGTCTGTGTTTAAAATAAAGCTCTTAATTTTCATTGATGACTGCAGTGTTATTAGGGGTTAAGAAAGTCTTAATTATGATTTCAGGTTGTCTTAAATGTGGGGACTAAAAGGCAAGAATTGCGATGAAACTTTATAAGGCTATCCATTGAATAAATATTAGCGCTGCACGTTTCAAAGTCAGCTGCGGCGCTGCTTTGTGTACCATTCTGATAGAGCCTCCTGCTGGAAGAGAATGATCTGCCGTTTTTAATGAGCTGGTACGTCTGCTGTTGTCAAAAAGACCAATGTAAAAAAATAAATCCATGGTTTTAAGCAGCAAACACGTAGAATCGTAAATGTGAACTGATGGATCGACAAGATCATGTGTTATACAAATTAAAAAAATTAAGGCAGTAAAATATATGTATATGTTAATTAATATAATACTTGATTGACAATAATTGTTTAAATTAATATAAGAATTGATATTTTTTACTCTTGAAAGCTGGAATGTGAAGTTTATAATTTAAGAAATCTTTTTTGTTTTGTGAAACCTGCATCTGAATTGTAAATTAAGTCTTTTTTTTTTTTTTTTTTTTGTTCAGGTCTTTAAAAAGGTATTTGAATGTCTAGAATTTAAGCAGATACCCTGGTCTCGCAAAAAAACAAAAAAAGTTTTTTATATATAATTGTCCGGACCTCGGCTGGTGAGCAGGGTTCATTACTGGACCTTGAGCCGTTTTAGTTGAAGACCCCTGCACTATACCATTCAAAAGTTTGGAGTCTGTATAATTTTTTTTTTTTTTTTTGGAATAAAATACTTTTTTTTAGCAAGGATGCTTTAAATTGATCAAAAGTGCTAATATTCTGAATTCTATTTCAGACAAATGCTGTTCTTCTGAACTCCCTAATAAACCTGAAAAAATTCTACTCTGCTGTTTTTAGCATAATAATAATGTTTTTTGAGCAGCAAATCAGAATATTAGAATGATTTCTGACGGATCATGTGACTGGAGTAATGATGCTAAAAATCCAGCTTTGAAATCACAAATTACATTTTAAAATGTATTCAGCTAGAAAACAGTTATTTTAAATGGTAAAAATATTTCAGAATTTTACTGTTTTTGCCGTACTTTGAATCAAATAAATGTAGGCTTGGTGAGCAGAAAAGACTTCTTAAAAGAAAAAAAAAAACATTTGACTGGCATATTTTTAAATGTTTATGTAAATATATTTTAATATCTATTTATATACATCTATTTTAAATTATATATAGTTTTATCATTTTAGTTTTATTTTTTAGTTTATTATTTAATGTACTGTCCAAAAGATACACTTAAAGACTATGTAATAGGCTGTTTAGGGTGTGAGTGGAGGGGATCAATTCTATAATTTGCTTTTCTCTCTGTTTCTGTGTCAGGTGAATTGGAGAAGCTTCAAACCGAATGCTCTAGTCTGCAGAATGAATGTGACAGTCTGCGGTCTGAGAAGACAACGTTGATGCAGAAGCTCCACAGACTAGAAGAAGAGCTTGACAGGTGGGCCGCATTCACACGAATAGTTTCTCAAGGTCTTTTAGAAAATTTCGCACAACAAAAATGAGTCACCTGGTTTTAAATGTTTTTTAAGTACATTATGTCAGATTCCACACCTGCTCTGTTAAATAAAGAATGATTGAATCATCATATTGCACAAGAACCGCATCTCTTTGTGTTTACAAAGACACTTTTCCAATGATACTTCTTAAACAACCGGTTACCATTATAATATTTAAGTACCTTTGTCCTGTCCTTAATCTCTGCCCTAGGCAGTGCGTGTATGTCTCTATACTGACGTTATCGTTTTATAGGTAACGCTATGAGCTCATCTGCCCTAGAGCTTCGCAACACTATTAGGAATGTTCTACAACATTCTTTTCCTGGCACGAATTTATTCACATAAACGGCACGATCTTTGACTTTATTTTCTGTTCTTTGTTTCAAAGCTCCAAAGAGCGGAGTGCAACGTTGAGCTGCAGCCTGAACGCTCTGGAGAAATCCCAGGGTGACCTGGAGAACAAACTGGGGTCAATACAAGACCAGCACCAACAGGACGCTAGCAAACTTAAGGTCCAACTGGCCAAAGCCGAAAGCCGCACCAGAGACCTACAGAAAGAGGTACGAGCAAATAAAGACCACCCAGACCTTTTACAACTTCCACAACAAAAATTGACAGAATGTACTTACCCCTTTGTCATCCAAGTTGTTGATGTCTTTCTTTCTTCAGTCATAAAGAAATTGCTTTTTGAGGAAAACATTTCAGGAATCATTATCTCCATATAGTGGACTTCTATGGTGCTCGTGAGTTTTAACTTCCAAATGCAGTTTAAATGCAGCTTCAAAGGGCTCTAAATGATCCCAGCCGAGGAAGAAGAGTCTTATCTAGCAAAACGAATCAGTCGTTTTCTAAAAAAAAAAAAAAAAAAAATTATATACTTTTTAACCTCAAATGCTCGTCTTGTCTAGCTCTGCGTGTACTCTGTGTATTCTGGTTCAAGACAGTTAAGGTCAGAGGTCGCGAAAACCAAATTTTTTTTATTTTTTTTATTTTATTTTTTTTATAGCAATGACGGAAAAATCTGAAGGCTGTCCGTCTATTTGACAAATTACACTGAGGAAGATCTATTGTAATTTGTTGCTGTAATTCACACCCCTGTCCAGTTGGTGGCGAGTGCGCTCCAGTGTAGCAGCAGAGTACTGGATCCAAAACAAAAATGAAACTGTCACGAGTCTTTTGCTATGCCTTTGATTATGCTCAGGCGACTACACAGATATATCACGTCATATTAAAGAGAGCCAAAACGGTATTTATTGCTTGAATTTCCTAATGAAATTGACAGAATTTCATTGTGATTTATTGGATGGGAGGCGCACTATGTAGGCTATTTGTTCAGAGGGGATAAATGGGTTGAAGATCCAAATTGCAGTTTCACTGCAGCTTCAACTGGCTTTACACAATCCCAGATGAGAAATAAGGGTCTTACCTATCAAAACGATTGGTCATTTTCTAAGAAAAATACAAATTGATATACTTTTTAAACCACAAATGCTTGTCTTGCTTGTCTTTGAGAAAAACATTACATAAAACCATAAATGCTCGTCTTTCTCGTTGTTGAGGAAAACATTCCAGGATTTTTCTCCATATAGTGGAATTCATTGGTGGCCAATGAGTTGAAGGTCCAATTTGCAGTTCCAATGCAGCTTCAAAGGGCTCTACACAATCCCAGCCAGGGAATAAAGGTCTTATCTAGAAAAACGATCAGTCATTTTCTAAGAAAAAAAAAACATTTCACACATTACTTCAGTTCAAAAAGTTAGGGTAGGGCCAAAAATCTCATTTTCAAAACTTCAAAACTGTTTTACCTTTTTTTTTTTTTTGTAAAAAAGGCGTTTGACTTTCTTTGCACGTTCGCTTTGTAAACACCAGGTCGGTACATCTGCCAATGTCACGTGTGACTTCCAACGTGATTATGCAGTAAAGACGAGCATTTGTGGTTTTAAAAGTATATAAATTTGTGTTTTTCTTAAAAAATGACGTTGTTTTGCTAGATAAGACCCTTATTTCTCAGCTGGGATCGTGTAGAGCCATTTGAAGCTGCATTGAAACTGCAATTTGGACCTTCAATCTCTTGGCTCCCATTTAAGTCCACTATATTGAGAAAAGGCTGGAATGTTTTCCTCAAAAACCCTAATTTCTTTTCAACTGAAGAAAGAAAGACATGGCGGTGAATAGATTATCAGAATTTTTATTCTGGAAGTTAAACTACTTCAAAAAGTCTTACAGACACAAATGTATTTTTTTGTGTTTTGTTGTTGTTTTTTGGTGCAATGATTTGCATAATCTCTCTTTTTCTCTCCAGTACGACGACACTCAGAATCTGCTCTCAGATCTCCGGCAGCAGTATGAGCAGACGGAGCAGGAGAAACGCTCCATCAACGATGAGCTGGAACAGTGCAAGGTCAACCTCAAACTCCTGCAGGAGAAGGGCAGCAATGTGAGTCTCACAACCAGCACATTTGCATTTGCAACACACTGCTTTGCAGCCAGCATTAAGATCGTACTTCAGTTAATTAGCTGTCGCTTACATTACGCCATTGTTGCAGTTTTCAGCAACCAGTGATAGATCTTCCTTCGCTGTTTTGCACTGCTGTGGAAAACACCGCTGAGCACACATATACAACGTGATTTTGTAAGCTGTTAGCAAATATTATTTGTATTTCAGCACTGTACACAACCGGTCAAAAGATTTTTGTTTTTTTAAAGAAGTATTTTCTGCTCATCAAACCTGCAAGTACAGCAAAAATTTTGAAATATTTTTACAATTTAAAATAGCTGCTTTCTATTCAAATATATCTTAAAATGTAATTTATTTGTGTGATCAAAGCTGAATTTAGCATCATTACTCTAGTCTTCACTGTCACATGATCCATTTGAAATCATTCTAATATTCTGATTTGCTGCTCAAAAAACAATTCTATTATGTTGAAAACAGCAGAGTATAATGTTTTTAGGTTTCTTTGAATAATAGAAAACATTTATCTGAAATAGACATCTTTTGTAACATTATACATGATTGTAGCATCACTTTTGATTAATTAAAAGCATCCTTGCTTAATAAAAGTATGATTTCTATCATTTCTTTCCTTAAAAATAAAAATAAAATGTTACTCAAAAAACAATTATATAATGTTGAAAACAGCGGAGTATAATGTTTTTAGGTTTCTTTGAATAATAGAAAACATTTATCTGAAATAGACATCTTTTGTAACATTATACATGATTTTAGCATCACTTTTGATTAATTAAAAGCATCCTTGCTAAATAAAAGTATGATTTCTATCATTTCTTTCCCTAAAAATAAAAATAAAATGTTACTGACTTTTTCTATTTATCAAAGAATCCTGAAATAAATGTACTCCGAATGATCATGTGACACTGAAGACTGGGGTAATGATACTAAAAGTTCAGCTTTCATCACAGGAATAAATTACATTATAAAATATATTCAAATCGAAAGCAGTTATTTGAAATAGTAAAAATATTTCACAATTTTACTGCTTTTGCTGTACTTTGAATCAAATAAATGCAGGCTTGGTGAGCAGAAGAGACTTTACATTAAAAAAAAAAACATTAAAAATCCTTTGACTAGTAGTGTAGGTGCATTCAGATGTTCTATAGTACACTAAAAAGCTATAGGTTTCAATGGATATTGTTATTGTTTATGAGTTCATATTAAGTAATTAACCCCTCAAAACTTCAGATTTTTCACTTTCAGGTTTTCCTTTTTTCATCATTATGACCTAAGAAGAATATTTCCCACTGTTTTTTTTTACTTTTTTGCTACACAAAATTAGTTATCACTTTAATATCCCACAATTCCCTTAGTACAATCCCTTGCACACTGCTGATTGGATTCACAGTCACTTTATGTCGTTGATTGAATTTAACACCGATAAATTGTGTGCTGTGATTTATTAATGCCTCGAACACTGTCCACGTTCCTGATGTCCTTCCTGCTTCTAGATGTCCAAATGTGTTTTGTGGTTCTGGGGCGTTTGATATTTGTGTGTGTGTTGATTTATGGACGGTCCCTCCCACCGCACCCCTTTTTCTGGCCGTTTTTGTTTGTGTACGTTTGTATGTTTGTTGTAGATGTTTCGACTTCCCCAGCTTGATTTCCGTTGAATAGTTTGACGATTGATTTTTGTTTTATTTGTAATATCCCTTCCCTCCTCTAGCCATCCATATTGCAGCCTGTCCAAGCCATTTTCATCGGTCTATTCCTGGCTTTGCTGTATTGGTGCTTCGGCCAGTTGTGGTAGAAAGGTACACACGCTCCTGTTGAGTCTGTTTGTGTGTCTCCTGTTTATCCACCTCTGTATATATCATCATGTATATACACGACCTGTGCATGGCAAACTCTCATCCGTCATCTCTGCACCCGCTTCGCCCCAAAATCCCTTTTCGGTGCTTGGCCACACGTGGGAACTCTTAACCGATCCCTCATCCACCCAGAATCACCTATTACTAACCAAACACAATAACTGTCTTGTCCTGCTCGGATCACCATATAAATCTCTGCATTCTGGGATTTTGGATGCTTTTTTCTTTTTCGTTCTGTTTTGGGGCGTTTTGGTCATCATATCATCTGTCTTTTGCTGTTCTTCTTTACTTTTGTGAAACTAAAGGCATATTTCATCCAAAGATGAACATTCTGTCATCATGTGCTCACCCTGGTGTTGTTTCAAACCTGTATTAATTAGTATTATTCGAAGAACTATAAAGAAGATGTTTTGACGAATGTTCATGCTGCTCATTTCCATGCAATGAAGGAATAAAGTGATCAGTGGTTGTCAAACTGTGAAAATAACTAAATGACAGCATAACTACAGCCCACATGACTCATGCATTAAATAGAAGTCATACGAAAATATATATTTTTTGATGTAGCTTATTCATGCATTTGCACATTTAAACTGGGTGCATTAAGACAAGTTTTGTTGAGTTTTTTTCTGTGTTATGTGGATTTCTGTATTTTCTGACCTGAAGTATGAGCAGTGTAAAAGTTTTGTGGCAAAAAAAAAAAAAAAAATATATATATATATATATATATATATATATATATATATATATATAATACTAATAAAAAAGCTCTGCAAATTTTAATGTTTTTATATATAAAATATTTAAAGTATTTAATTAACATTAAATACTTGTATATTTTCCAATACAGTATTGCTATTTCAATAGTAATGTATTTATTAATTTAGTTTTTATTTTAAAAGTAAAGTATTTGATTATAATTATCATTATATATTAAATATATAATTAAATTAAATATATTTTATTATTTATTTATTTATAAAACACTGAACAGTTTTATACAGAATATTTAGTTTTTATATTTTAAAAGAAAATATTTGATTTTAATAATCATTATATATTAAAGATAATAATAATAAGAATAATTTTAATTTTATTGCATTTATTTTTATTTTTTTCCTTTTAGAGATTGACCATTGGTCACTGAACACTTTTATAGAGAAAAAAAGCAGCATTAAAATTGTGTATTATATGTATATTATATATAAATATTACTGTAGGTCCATAAATTAAAAAGATTATAATTATTATTAGTTTTAAATGTATATATTGTATTTAATTATCATTAAATGCTTTTATTTTACAGTACAATATTATTTCAATAGTAAATAGTATTTATTTATTTAATTTTTATATTTTATTATAATAGTTGTCTTTATATATAAAAGGTAATAATAATAATAATAATAATAATAATTATTATTATTATCACCATTTATTTATTTTTAAGATTGATAGCCCTTAGTCACTCTACATTTTATACAGAAAAAAAGAAGTATGGAAATTCTGCATAAATGCTTTTGTGTTTTACTTTTAAATTAATTATTATTATTTTTTTATTTATTTTAGTTAATTAATTATTAGTTTATTAATAGTTTATTATAATTAGCATTAAATGCTTTTATTTTACAGTACAATATTACTGTTTCAGTAGTAATGTTTTTATTTTTGTATTTGTTTTTTATATTTTAAAATAAATCATTACATATTAAATATTATTCTTTATTTTTTAAGAGTTTGGCACCCATTGGTCGGTCAATGTACACTTTTATACAGAGAAAAAAAAAGCATATAAATTCAGCTAAAATGCTTTTTTTGGTCCCTTTTTATTTTACAAATAAATAATAGTTTATTGATTTTCATTAAATACTTTTTTACAGTACAATATTACTGTTTCAGAAGTAATGTATTTTTTTTTTGTATTTTTTTTTATCTTTTATAATAATTATCATATTATAATAATAATAATAAATTATTATTATAAATGTTTTTTTAAGACATTGAGAGCCCTTGGTCAATGCACATTTCTATACAGAAAAAAGCAGCATGAAAATTCTGCTAAAATGCTTTTTGTGTGTGTGTGTGTGTGTGTGTGTGTGTGTGTGTGTCTCACAGAAGCCAACTTAGAAAGCCATACAGGTTTAAAACAACACAAGAGAGCAAATGATGTTCCATCTTGTCATTTTTGACTGATCTGTTCCCTTAAACGCAGCTTTTCTTTCTTCGGCTTTGAAGAAAGCCGTTTGTGTTTGCGTTTATTTGCTTTGTAACTTCTGTGAGGTAACTGGTTCTCCCAGTTTTTCTTAAATATTTGCTTTCCCTCTCTTCTCCCTCTTTTTCTCCGTTCATCAGTGTATTTCTCTTCTAACTCTTTGTCTCTCTTACTTACTCTCACCCAGGTCTCTCTCTGTCTCTCAGCTCCAGTCTCCAGTGCTTCTGTCCTGGTTGCTCTGGTGCATCTTAGTTAAAACCCTTTATTAATTTCAATGCTGTCGTTTCAGAGCGGATGGATGCCCTGGATGCCGGTGGTCGCCGCCGTTGTGGCCGTGACAGCAGTGGTGCTTTATCCTAACTTTTCCAAGAGCTCCTCCTGAGAACCAATCAGAACACGAGCACTTCCTGTCCCCGGCACGGCCCTCTGTCCAATCCCAATACACACACACACACACACACGGTCTAAATCTGAACGTAATACCTCTCGTTTTTGACAATACAGCCCCAATGTCTGTGTAAAATGCAAATGTATATAGTATAGAACGAAAGAGGAGATACAATTGTAACGCATACTATTAGAATAAACAATCTATGAGCATTTTTGTCACTCGGATGGGAATTTTAATGATTAAACTGGCCTAAACTAGGTCTGCCGTTTCTTTTTTTGGACTCGGATGTACAGCCAAATGAATCTGAATTCTAGGGCACAGAGGGGCGAAGTGCCTACTTATTAAATACTACTAGGACTAGTTCACATTGAAGTGCCACTCATGCAGCGTATCATCAATTCGAATGAAAAAAAAAAGTCTAAATTTCACGTCGTCTGTGCTGTTTTTCGTGTGTTCGACCCGACATGCTTCTAGCACAGTGCTGTCGTTGTTCTCTATGGCTGTTTCTCTTGTATCATGTATTATAAGCAAATGTTCATGTCAGAGACACTACAAGCATCTAGCTGATTTTGAAATTGGACGTTCTTGACATGTAAGGGTTCAAACGGAATGGAGCGTTGACCTAAAAGAAAAAAACAAACATTGTAGCTTTTTACCAACACACTGTCCTGCTGTTTGGACTGAGATGGAGCACTTTCCGTACTAAAAACGCCTACAGTACCTCCTGAAAAAAAGGCTCGGGGATTTTGCTGCCTTACCTGTAACATAGGTTTCTTCTTACTGAATGCAATTGGATGCAAAGACTGGGGGAAAATGGGTGGAAGTGTCACGAATCTGAATGATTTTGCGGGTGAACGGAATGAGTTGTTGAAATTTTGGATGTGCGAGCTGCTTTTGAGACTGCGGGAAGACGAATTAACCAATGATGTGTTTGGTGTGTGGTTCACATTTGTCTGCTGTGCTGTAAATAAACAGTCGTGGAGCAAAAAAGCCGAACTCATCTGGTTCAACGTGTCGAGGATTGTGTTTTTGCATTTTTGTTTTTGTTTTGTTATTGTTTTACTGGAAAGACACTGCAACAAAAATCCATCACACTTGATGGATTTTGACCTCGAATGCAAAAAAGCAACGCTTGTAGCACAGAAAGGATAGCTTTAAAACAGCGTTATTTTTCTTCTTTAGACAGCATGATGGACTTTTTGATTTCTAAAATCCGTTCCTTCACGTTGGAAGAATGCTCACGGGCCGTTTGTAAATATGTATGTATGAATGTTTGTGTGTAAATATGTTATAGTCACGAAATAAACATTGGATATAAATGATATCGCTCACATCTAATTTGCTGCTGAAGCCAGTTTTTAGGAAATGATGCATTGGCCTCTTCTCCAGTTCGTTTTAGTTTCATAGATGCATTTGTACTTTTGTTTCAGCGAGTTTCGGAGCATCGGAACTAAGCTAAAGATGCAAACGGTGATGTATTTAAACAGGTCGTAGCTGAACCTAGACTGGTTTTTGTAAGCGTCAAGTTTGTATTTTTGTTTTTTCCTTCTTTGTCAATTCATAGTGGTGGAATAGAGTCTTTTTAAGTTTTAAAATCGCTAAACCTGGGCCTTTGGGAAATGATCTCTTTAAACTGGTCACCAACTACCAACCAAGTCAGTACAGTACAGTACAGCACACTGCCTGTATATAGTTTTATTGGTAAATATTGTTTTTGAGTTTCAGAATTACAGTTTTGTTTTGAACATCAGTCGAAATTCTATTTTGTAAAGACATAGAATGATATAACAGAGTTTCTGGAATACAGATAAAGGGTATTTGCACTAACAAGTGTGATGTGCATGAATTCAATAAAACAACTTCACTTTCCTTGACTAGTTTGCTTCTTTTTGTTTTACAAATACATAAACTATCCATTTATTTATGTTTGTTACCCTGACAACACATCTATTATGAAAATCATTAACCATGGTTTTGCCACACTAACCATAGTTTAACCGTGGTATTTGTAGTAAAATTGTGGTTATACAAAATCACAGCATTTACTGTAATAAAACCATGGTTAATTCTCTTAAGGGGTTTGTATTTGTGTATTTTTTTCTTTGTTTGTTTAATTGTAGCTACTGTCTTAATGGTTTGATGTTTAGTACTGTTCACAAAAAAAAAAAGAAATCGGAAGAAAACATTTGCGATCCGCACTTCGATACCAAAGTCCCATCTAAATAATGACTCGCAAACCATTTGAGATCCTGACTTCAGAGCGCAGATCGCAAACCATTTAATTTGCAAAATGATTTGTGAATCCGTTCCAATCTGAATCAAAAGATTCACGAACGAAGCTTTGAAGTCCTGATCTGAATCAAACAATTCACAAACCTGCTCTGAAGCTCCAATCTGAATCAAAAGATTCACAAACCCGCTCCGAAGTTCCGATCTGAATCAAATGGTTCGTGAACGTGCACTGAAGACCCAATCTGAATCAAAAGATTCACAAACCTGCTTCGAAGTCCTGATCTGAATCAAAAGATTCACAAACCCTCTCAAAAGTTCCTCAAAAGTTTAAACCAAATAATTCCCCAACTGCACTCCGAGTCCGAAACCATCATTTTGCAGATGGTGAATCCTTCAGTTCGTGAACCTCTTCTGAAGTTTCGATCTGGATCAAATGATTTGCGAACCCGCTCCAATGATCCGATCTAAATCAAAAGATTCACGAACCCGCTACGAAGTTTCGATCTGAATCAAATGATTCACGAATCCGCTCTGATGTTCCGATCTGAATCAAAAGATTTACGAACCGCTCCAAAGTTCCGAATAGAATCAAATGATTCGCGAACTTGCACTAAAGTCCCGATCTGAACCAAAAGATTAAAAAACATCTGAATAATGATTCGCAAACCATCATCTGATCACGAATCATTCAGTTCAAATGATTTGCGTACCTGCTCCGTAGTTTCGATCTGAATCAAATGATTCACCATCTGCACTCCGAGTCCGAAACCATCATTTTGCGGATCATGAATCCTTCAGTTCGCAAACCTCTTCCGAAGTTTCGTTTTGGATCGGATGATTCGCGAACCTGCTCCGATGTCTCGATCTGAACCAAAAGATTCAAGAACCTGCTCCAAAGTCCCGATTAGAATCAAATGATTTGCAAACTCACACGGAAGTCCTGATCTGAACCAAAAGATTCACAGACACGCTCTGAAGTTCCAATCTTAACCAAATGATTCACGATCTAGACTCTAGAGTCCGAAGTTCTAAATAATGATTTGTGAACCATCATGACCATTCAGTTTGTAAAATGATTCTATCTAAATTAAATGATTCACAAACCTAATTCTAATCTAAACCAAATAATTTGCCATCTGCACTCCGAGTCCGAAGTCTATCTGAAAAATGATTCACGAAACATTCGCAAACCCGCTCCGAAGTCCCGAGTCCCGACATAAATCAAATGATTCACTTTACGCGATCTGAATCCAATGACTGGAGGGCTTCGAAACAGTGAATCGTTTGACGACGCATTGGTTTCCTAATTGTTTCCTATTTTCAAAAAACTGTTTCCACTGGGCCATCACTATAGGTGATTTTTAATATCATTACAAGCGATGTCAAAATTCAAAAACGAATGGCTCTTTTAATCTGGGTTTTACTAATGAATCGCTTGAACTGAATGATCGAAGTCACGAGTTTGAATCAAATGGAGCGGTTCCAGCGTAAATGACTCACTCAATTGAATCTCTCTGTCTGTTTCTCTGCATTTAGCATCTTTAGCCGTGTTTACACGACACTGTCAGTACTACTACTGGCTTAGCTTGCCAGTTATATGATATTAACTGAAAGAAAATAAAAAAAGTATGATGTTTACAAATAAAATGATAGCATCCAACACCAATCAACGAACATATTCAGGTGAGGTAAACGGGTTTCCTGCTAATTAGTTACTGCTAACTCCATTAATAAGTCGAACTGCAACTCAAAATACAAGTTAAGTGAAAGCATTGTGCGTTATGATCGAGTTTGTAGCTTCCAGTCATCTCATGCTATCATCAGTATATATTGTAATAGGCCTAAACATTGGAGAAATTGTTGTATCTGACTGTATTAGGATATAAAGAGTGATAGTCAATGTAAAAAGAGCAAATGAAGAATGCTGTTTGTAGCAGTGAACACAAGATGGCAGCCCTTTCAAGATTGTTATGTTTACATGCTCTTGTACATTATGAAGCGTCTTCGGCATTTACAAGGCCATATATTTGTTCTCAGGACAACATTATAAGTGTTCCTTTCTCAAGCACGTCTCCTTGATCTTTATTTCCAATAATATGCGGAATGTCTCGAATACCTCCGTTGAATTGTTCTATTGTCTGGAAGTCGGGACAGATCTGTAAACTTGAGATTGCATGTTTCCTTCAGCGGTTAGAGCCGCATTCCCAAGAGTAAGCTGCCAAAAGCTCATCGACTCCTCTCTGACACATTCAGGGGCCCGTGGGGGCCTCGCTTTGACATGACTGTGACATGTGGGCGTGTAACCCGGCCTGACTCAGGACATCAGCGATGACAGGAAGTTCCCCGCCTCGTCTGATAACACTCGACACACCCGTCCTGAGATTTATGCAACATCACTGTCGTATCAATCTGCTGTTCTCGACTACTTCTGTTGCTAATTCTTATTGGGATTTGAACTGGTAAGCTACACAAACGAAACACGCACAAGCAGCGTCTATAAATATGTATAATTTTGTAATACTTGTATGGCAAGCCGTATTAGCCTTAAATGTACTATGCGTTACTCGTCGTAAATGCATTTTTACTAGTAACAATTATACTGTAATAAGAGAGCTCTATAATTCAGTTCCTACTAGTAACAATGCCAATTAGAGAGCTCTCTAAATCGATTTTTACTAGTTACAATTATAATTAGAGAGCTCTCTAATTCAATTATTACTAGTAACAATTCCAAGAGAGCTCTACAAATAAATTTTTACTAGTCATATGTCTCCATTGACTTCCATTCATTTTTAACTACAAAGCTCTACTGAATTAAGTGAATTACTAGTAAGAATTACAATTGGAGAGCGCTCTAAATCAATTTTTATGAGTAATAATTACAATTAGAGAGCTCTACAATTGAATTCTTAATAGTAAGAATTACTATTAGAGAGCATTACCAGTAAGAATTCTTACTAGTAAGAATTACTTTACAAGTAATAATTACAATCAGAGAGCACTCTAAATCAATTTTTTATGAGTAATAATTACAGTTAGAGAGTATTACTAGTAAATTCTTACTGGTAAGAATTACTTTACTAGTAATAATTACAATTAGAGCGATCTAAATAAATTTTTATGAGTAATAATTACAATTAGAGAGCTCTCTAATGCAATTGTTACTAGTAAGAATTACTTTACTAGTATTAACAATTAGAGCGCTCTAAATCAATTTTTATGAGAAATAATTACAATCAGAGTATTACTAGTAAATTCTTACTAGTAAGAATTACTAGTAATAATTACAATTAGTGTGCTCTAAATCAATTTTTATGAGTAATAATTACAATTAGAGAGCTCTCTAATGCAATTGTTACTAGTAAGAATTACTTTACTAGTAATAACAATTAGAGCGCTCTAAATCAATTTTTATGAGAAATAATTACAATTAGAGTATTACTAGTAAATTCTTACTAGTAAGAATTACTAGTAATAATTACAATTAGTGTGCTCTAAATCAATTTTTATGAGTAATAATTACAATTAGAGAGCTCTACAATTGAATTCTTACTAATAAGAATTACTTAACTAGTAATAATTACAATAAGAGAGCGCTCTAAATTAATTTTTATGAGTAATAATTACAATTAGAGAGAAATTACTAGTAAGAACTGAATTAGAGAGCTCTTTAATTCAATTACAAAGCTCTGCAATTAAACATATCTTTAATGTGGGTTTTTACTAGTAAAAATTGAATTATAGAGTTCTCTAATTGAAGTGTTGCTACTAAAAATGTTATTACGACAAATAACGCTTAGTATATTTTAGGCTAAAACGGCTTGCCATATACTTAAACTACACACAACTGTATATGGAATTTCCTCAGGTGAACTACACACAGCTATAAAAGCATATATATATAGTTTATTAGTTTGAAGATAGTCTGTGAGGGCCGGAAGTTACATAGTATAGCTTTAAAATGACTTTTATCCACCTTGGGTTTTTTTTTTCCCTGGAAGAGCGGGTGTGGCCTTTTGTAAATTTAATATGTCTGGCTTCTGGTCTCATATAGTTGATGGTGATGCAAGGGATATCAGCAGATAATTGTTGATAAAGGAATTAGAGTTTTAATCATGTTTACTTGATGAAATAAATACAAAACTGTTGAATTAGATTGATTTTAAAGGTCAGAACTGTTTAGGGCTAAAATCATGTTATATACAATAACAGCAAGAGATTTTCACCTGATAAATATTAAATTAGTCAAATTTTAAGATAAAAAAGTGAGATGTACACTACCAGTCAAAAGTTTTTGAACAGTAAGATCAATAAGTCTCTTCTGCTCACCAAGCATGCATTTATTTGATTAAAAGTACAGCAAAAATTGTGAAATATTTTTACTATTTAAAATAACGGATTTCTATTTGAATATATTTTAAAATGTAATTTATTCCTGTGATTTCAATGCTGAATATATAGCATCATTACTCCAGACTGAAGTGTCACATGTTCCTTCAGGAAACATTCAAATTTTCTGGTTTGCTGCTCAAAAACAATTATAATTATTATTATATGTTGAAAACAGCTGAGTAGATTTTTTTAGGTTTCTTTGATGAATAAAAAGTTAAGAAAAACAGCATTTATCTGAAATACAAATCTTTTGTAACATTATAAATGTCTTTATCATCACTTTGACCAACTGGGCCAGAAACATAATAAAATCTATTTTAGTTGCACAAGCTAAAATTCCTTTTGAAGATTCTTAACGATTAACTGGAAAAAAACATTTAAAGTATTGCTCAAAAAGTTCTGGGAATCTCGGAAACTGATGCATTGTTAAATATGTGCCCTTCAGACAGCAAATGTGTGTCTGATTTCATTAGAATGAATAGGGCTGATCTCTAACAAAGATCACATCTTGATGATTCAGGTGCACCTGGAAATGTGATGCCAGCACTATCAAAGATGTCATGCAATCTGTTTTACCCACAGTACGTCATCCTCCAGATGCCTGAGGGCCTTGGTTTGGCGCAGCCTGTGGGTTTGAGTCCAGACAGACAGACAGACAGACGGAGACTGTAATCTGTGCTTCAGACGCATTACTCAGCTCAGAACGGTGAGCTATTGTGATGAAAATCGAATTTCTTCAGCCACTGAAGGCTTCCTCAACCATCTCTGAGGTTAAAAAAAGTAACAAATGAGTTTGTTTCTTCATCAGATTTGGAGAAATGTAGCATTCCATCACTTGCTCACCAACTGATCCTCTGGAGTGAATGGGTGCCGTCAGAAAGAGAGTCCAAACAGCTGATAAAAACACATCAAAGTAATCCACACCAGTGGAAAATGGTAAAAATGTAAAGTTTGAAGACAGAATGAATGCCTATTAGCAAATATTGCAGAATTTTATAGTCAAATGGCCCTGGGGTAAAAAATTGCAGTTTTAATGGGTTTCAATGTGGACATTTTTGTCCTTAAGGTCCTGAGTGTGACTATTGTTTATGCGGAGGGTAAAATTGATTTTTTTTGAAGGAAATGATGGTGAAATCTAAAAAATGTAATTACATAAATTGATACATGTAATAAAAACAAACACCTGAGCCAAAATTTATGCAGCTGGCATTAACACAGGCACACTTAACATAAAAGTAATGTAACACATTACTTTCCATAAAAAGTAACTAAGTAACATAATTAGTAACTTATTTAGGGAGTAACTCAATATTGTAACGCATTACTTTCCATAAAAAGTAACTAAGTAACATAATTAGTAACTTATTTAGGGAGTAACTCAATATTGTAACGCATTACTTTCCGTAAAAAGTAACTAAGTAACATAATTAGTAACTTATTTAGGGAGTAACTCAATATTGTAACGCATTACTTTCCGTAAAAAGTAACTAAGTAACGTAATTAGTAACTTATTTAGGGAGTACCTCAATATTGTAACGCATTACTTTCCGTAAAAAGTAACTAAGTAACGTAATTAGTAACTTATTTAGGGAGTACCTCAATATTGTAATGCATTACTTTCCATAAAAAGTAACTAAGTAACGTAATTAGTAACTTATTTAGGGAGTACCTCAATATTGTAACGCATCACTTTCCGTAAAAAGTAACTAAGTAACGTAATTAGTAACTTATTTAGGGAGTACCTCAATATTGTTACGCATTACTTTCCATAAAAAGTAACTAAGTAATGTAATTAGTAACTTATTTAGGGAGTAACGCTTTACTTTCCATAAAAAGTAACTAAGTAACGTAATTAGTAACTTATTCAGGGAGTAACTCAATATTGTAACGCATTACTTTCCATAAAAAGTAACTAAGTAACGTAATTAGTAACTTATTCAGGGAGTAACTCAATATTGTGACGCATTACTTTCTGTAAAAAGTAACTAAGTAACGTAATTAGTAACTTATTTAGGGAGTACCTCAATATTGTAACGCATTACTTTCCGTAAAAAGTAACTAAGTAACGTAATTAGTAACTTATTTAGGGAGTACCTCAATATTGTAACGCATTACTTTCCGTAAAAAGTAACTAAGTAACGTAATTAGTAACTTATTCAGGGAGTAACTCAATATTGTAACGCATTACTTTCTGTAAAAAGTAACTAAGTAACGTAATTAGTAACTTATTTAGGGAGTACCTCAATATTGTAACGCATTACTTTCCGTAAAAAGTAACTAAGTAACGTAATTAGTAACTTATTCAGGGAGTAACTCAATATTGTAACGCATTACTTTCTGTAAAAAGTAACTAAGTAACGTAATTAGTAACTTATTTAGGGAGTACCTCAATATTGTAACGCATTACTTTCCGTAAAAAGTAACTAAGTAACGTAATTAGTAACTTATTTAGGGAGTACCTCAATATTGTAACGCATTACTTTCCGTAAAAAGTAACTAAGTAACGTAATTAGTAACTTATTTAGGGAGTAACTCAATATTGTAACGCATTACTTTCCGTAAAAAGTAACTAAGTAACGTAATTAGTAACTTATTTAGGGAGTACCTCAATATTGTAACGCATTACTTTCCGTAAAAAGTAACTAAGTAACGTAATTAGTAACTTATTCAGGGAGTAACTCAATATTGTAACGCATTACTTTCTGTAAAAAGTAACTAAGTAACGTAATTAGTAACTTATTTAGGGAGTACCTCAATATTGTAACGCATTACTTTCCGTAAAAAGTAACTAAGTAACGTAATTAGTAACTTATTTAGGGAGTACCTCAATATTGTAACGCATTACTTTCCGTAAAAAGTAACTAAGTAACGTAATTAGTAACTTATTCAGGGAGTAACTCAATATTGTAACGCATTACTTTCTGTAAAAAGTAACTAAGTAACGTAATTAGTAACTTATTTAGGGAGTACCTCAATATTGTAACGCATTACTTTCCGTAAAAAGTAACTAAGTAACGTAATTAGTAACTTATTTAGGGAGTAACGCTTTACTTTCCATAAAAAGTAACTAAGTAACGTAATTAGTAACTTATTCAGGGAGTAACTCAATATTGTAACGCATTACTTTCTGTAAAAAGTAACTAAGTAACGTAATTAGTAACTTATTTAGGGAGTACCTCAATATTGTAACGCATTACTTTCCGTAAAAAGTAACTAAGTAACGTAATTAGTAACTTATTTAGGGAGTAACGCTTTACTTTCCATAAAAAGTAACTAAGTAACGTAATTAGTAACTTATTCAGGGAGTAACTCAATATTGTAACGCATTACTTTCTGTAAAAAGTAACCAAGTAACGTAATTAGTAACTTATTTAGGGAGTAACTCAATATTGTAATGCATTACTTTCCGTAAAAAGTAACTAAGTAACGTAATTAGTAACTTATTTAGGGAGTAACTCAATATTGTAACGCATTACTTTCCGTAAAAAGTAACTAAGTAACATAATTAGTAACTTATTTAGGGACTAACTCAATATTGTAACGCATTACTTTCCGTAAAAAGTAACTAAGTAATGTAATTAGTAACTTATTTAGGGAGTACCTCAATATTGTAACGCATCACTTTTCGTAAAAAGTAACTAAGTAACGTAATTAGTAACTTATTTAGGGAGTAGCTCAATATTGTAACGCATCACTTTCCGTAAAATGTAACTAAGTAACGTAATTAGTAACTTATTTAGGGAGTAGCTCAATATTATAACGCATTACTTTCCATAAAAAGTAACTAAGTAATGTAATTAGTTACTTATTTAGGGAGTAACTCAATATTGTAATGCATTACTTTCCATAAAAAGTAACTAAGTAATGTAATTAGTTACTTATTTAGGGAGTAACTCAATATTGTAATGCATTACTTTCCATAAAAAGTAACTAAGTAACGTAATTAGTAACTTATTTAGGGAGTAACGCATTACTTTCCATAAAAAGTAACTAAGTAACGTAATTAGTAACTTATTTAGGGAGTAACTCAATATTGTAACGCATTACTTTCCATAAAAAGTAACTAAGTAACGTAATTAGTAACTTATTTAGGGAGTAACTCAATATTGTAATGCATTACTTTGCATAAAAAGTAACTAAGTAACGTAATTAGTAACTTATTTAGGGAGTAACTCAATATTGTAACGCATTACTTTCCATAAAAAGTAAATAAGTAACGTAATTAGTAACTTATTTAGGGAGTAACTCAATATTGTAACGCATTACTTTCCATAAAAAGTAACTAAGTAACGTAATTAGTAACTTATTTAGGGAGTAACTCAATATTGTAACGCATTACTTTCCATAAAAAGTAACTAAGTAACGTAATTAGTAACTTATTTAGGGAGTAACTCAATATTGTAATGCATTACTTTCCATAAAAAGTAACTAAGTAATGTAATTAGTTACTTATTTAGGGACTAACTCAATATTGTAACGCATTACTTTCCATAAAAAGTAACTAAGTAACGTAATTAGTAACTTATTTAGGGAGTAACTCAATATTGTAATGCATTACTTTGCATAAAAAGTAACTAAGTAACGTAATTAGTAACTTATTTAGGGAGTAACTCAATATTGTAACGCATTACTTTCCATAAAAAGTAAATAAGTAACGTAATTAGTAACTTATTTAGGGAGTAACTCAATATTGTAACGCATTACTTTCCATAAAAAGTAACTAAGTAACGTAATTAGTAACTTATTTAGGGACTAACTCAATATTGTAACGCATTACTTTCCATAAAAAGTAACTAAGTAACGTAATTAGTAACTTATTTAGGGACTAACTCAATATTGTAACGCATTACTTTCCATAAAAAGTAACTAAGTAACGTAATTAGTAACTTATTTAGGGAGTAACTCAATATTGTAATGCATTACTTTCCATAAAAAGTAACTAAGTAATGTAATTAGTTACTTATTTAGGGACTAACTCAATATTGTAACGCATTACTTTCCATAAAAAGTAACTAAGTAACGTAATTAGTAACTTATTTAGGGAGTAACTCAATATTGTAATGCATTACTTTGCATAAAAAGTAACTAAGTAATGTAATTAGTAACTTATTTAGGGACTAACTCAATATTGTAACGCATTACTTTCCGTAAAAAGTAACTAAGTAACGTAATTAGTAACTTATTTAGGGAGTAACTCAATATTGTAATGCATTACTTTCCATAAAAAGTAACTAAGTAACGTAATTAGTAACTTATTTAAGGAGTAACTCAATATTGTAATGCATTACTTTCCATAAAAAGTAACTAAGTAATGTAATTAGTTACTTATTTAGGGAGTAACTCAATATTGTAATGCATTACTTTGCATAAAAAGTAACTAAGTAATGTAATTAGTAACTTATTTAGGGACTAACTCAATATTGTAACGCATTACTTTCCGTAAAAAGTAACTAAGTAACGTAATTAGTAACTTATTTAGGGAGTAACTCAATATTGTAATGCATTACTTTCCATAAAAAGTAACTAAGTAACGTAATTAGTAACTTATTTAAGGAGTAACTCAATATTGTAATGCATTACTTTCCATAAAAAGTAACTAAGTAATGTAATTAGTTACTTATTTAGGGAGTAACTCAATATTGTAATGCATTACTTTCCATAAAAAGTAACTAAGTAACGTAATTAGTAACTTATTTAGGGAGGAACGCATTACTTTCCATAAAAAGTAACTAAGTAACGTAATTAGTAACTTATTTAGGGAGTAACTCAATATTGTAACGCATTTCTTTCCATAAAAAGTAACTAAGTAACGTAATTAGTAACTTATTTAGGGAGTAACTCAATATTGTAACGCATTACTTTCCATAAAAAGTAACTAAGTAACGTAATTAGTAACTTATTTAGGGAGTAACTCAATATTGTAACGCATTACTTTCCATAAAAAGTAACTAAGTAACGTAATTAGTAACTTATTTAGGGAGTAACTCAATATTGTAACGCATTACTTTCCATAAAAAGTAACTAAGTAACGTAATTAGTAACTTATTTAGGGAGTAACTCAATATTGTAACGCATTACTTTCCATAAAAAGTAACTAAGTAACATAATTAGTAACTTTTTTAAGGAGTAACTCAATATTGTAAGCATTACTTTCCATAAAAAGTAACTAAGTAACATAATTAGTAACTTTTTTAAGGAGTAACTCAATATTGTAAGCATTACTTTCCATAAAAAGTAACTAAGTAATGTAATTAGTAACTTATTTAGGGAGTAACTCAATATTGTAACACATTACTTTTAAAAGTAACTGTCCCCAACACAGATCCACACCACACTTGTGAAGCCAAAAGATGCTTGTTTGTAAGAAACAAATCCATCATTTAACATTTCGGATGGCCTGAGGGAATGTAACTTTTGTGTGAGCTGTTCCTTTAAGTGTTTGGCTTTGTTTCGAAGGCTTTTCAAACAGAAGAGCTCAGCTGTTGTTATATCGCAGATGTGTGTCTTTCTTTGTATTTGTAAGAGTATGATGCAATGCCGATCCACCCTGGTGACTAATGCTGATCAAGTACTGTATGCTGCATGGGAAAGGTTCAGGATGGCAGCGCTGCATGGAATAATGGCCGCTGTTGATACTGGAGTGAATATTGAGACTCCTGTCAGTGAAGGTGGGAAGCCGTGCAGGATATGAGGGTGAGAGGAAAGGCGCGTTTAATGAAAACGTCTGGATAAGTCTGTTATGATTGTAGAGCGCTGCTGACACCTTTTCACAGACAAAACAAAGCGGGCAGTGTGGCGTTCAGGAGCTCGCCAAACGTGTGGGAAACATTTGTCTGGCGATTCATAAAAGTGTCTGAGGGTGAGAGAAAGTGTCCATTAAAGAGATGCATCTGAAATCTGTTAGAAGGGCCCTTGTGGCTTTTATTAAACAACACCAGAAAGCGTTTGGAGGCCTTTTGTAGAGAACATTTTTGCAAAAGTCCTTGGAATGGTTAATATTTCTTCTTATTTATTTAGAGACATAATTAATAAAGAATAGATCAAATGAAAGCATAGGAAACATGAAAAGTTTAGGACAGGTTTGACTCTAATGTACAGATGATTTATGTCTATATACTTTTGCATGTATTCATAGTAATTTATTTGGTATTAAGATATATAGTTTTCAGTTTTTATTTTATTATTATTTTGGTAATTTTGTTATGTGCTTTTTGTCATTTTAATTAGTCTTTTTCAGTTTTATTGATTGATCATTTTCATTTATATATCATATATTTTTTGGGATTTTATATAAATTATATTTAGACTTATTTCATTCGCAACAATTAGATTTTTCATTTATTTTAAGTTTTTCATATATTGTTTACATTTTATTTTATTCCAGCAGTGTTATTTAGTATTAAAATATATAATTTTCAGTTTTTATTTTATAATTTAATTATTTTTATTATTTATGCTTTTGTCAATTTTCATTTAATGTTTACATTTTTTTTTATTCCAGCAGTTTTTTTAAATTTAGTATTAAAATATAGAAATTTCATTAATTTTGTTTTATTATTTGATTATTTATTATTATAATTGTAGTAATTTGTTATTTTTATTTTTATACAAATTATATTTAAACTTCTTTTAGTTACATTTCCAATTTTTATTATTAATTTATAGTAATTTATTTTGTATTAAAATATTAAATATAATAAAATTTAAAAAATATATAATAAGATATTAAATATAATAAAATATAATAAAATTTCCAATTTTATTATTATTTTTTCATCTAACATTTAAAATTTATTTTATTACAGCAGTTTTATTTCATTGTTAAATCATAGTAATTTATTTAGTATTAAAATATATAATTTTCCTTTTTTATTTTATTATTTATGATTTTTTTTCTGGTAATTTTGTTATGTGCTTTTGTCATTTTTAATTAATACTTTTCACAATTCTACAGATATATACATCAATATTTTCAATTTTCATTTAGTTTTTCATGTAATGTTTACATTTTATTTTATTCCAGCAGTGTTATTTTATTATTAAATCATAGTAACTTATTTAGTATTAAAATATATCATTTTCAGTTTATTATTATTATGTGCTTTTGTCATTTTAAACAATTACTTTTCACAATTCCACTGATTTATTTATATATAATTTGTATTTTAATATTTCATATAAATTATATTTAAACTTATTTCAGTTACAACATTTCCAATTTCCATTTAGTTTAAGTTTTTCATTTTTACATTTGATTTTATTTCCACTTTATAATTTAACAAACAAACAAACAATAAATCAATAAAAATGATCCTGGTCTCTTGGTGTTTTTTCCATCCATTTGTTTACCTATTAAAAAGCTGTTTATGCTTTAAATCATATTACCTTAATAATCAGATGCTTTTTATTTTCTTTTAGTTGTATTATTATTTTAAAATATTTTTATTATTATGTTTTACAGAACACAACAAGCAGCATTCATAGCTCTTATTTTTCTCTTACCATATCTTTTCTAAGAATTTTCTTCTTACTTATTATTGGATAGAGAAGGGCCGTCAGTCACATGCTGTCGAAAGGCAGGTTGGGTTTGATGCAGCGCAGGTGGCGTCACCCGCTTGCCGTATATAACAGCGCGCGCAGGCGCGCCCACGAGAGAGAAACGGTTCGGAATACGGGAGCGCACGAACGCAGAGCAGCCCCACAAACGCGACACACATCCAAAGTTACAAACGACAAAACATACGAGTATTAAAGCATCATGCCGGCCACAGAGAAGGACCTGGCGGACGACGCGCCGTGGAAAAAGATCCAGCAAAACACGTTCACGCGTTGGTGTAACGAGCACCTGAAGAGCGTTAACAAGCGCGTCGCGGACCTGCAGCTGGACCTGAGCGATGGACTGCGACTCATCTCGCTCCTCGAGGTGCTCAGCCAGAAGAAGATGTACAGAAAATATCACGCCAGACCCACTTTCAGACAGATGAAGTTGGAGAACGTGTCAGTGGCGCTCGAGTTTCTGGACAAGGAGAATATAAAGCTCGTGTCCATCGGTGAGTTCAACGGCTTTTGCTTTCTAGTCAGGAGGAAAGTTGAGGGAAAGTGTCTAATAATCAGTGTTTAACCCTTGTGAAATTACTGTGGGAGGACCGTGGTACTAATTCGTATCAATTTGTCATGGTATTTAGGACGAACTTGAGTAATTTTGGGCGATTTTGCACTTGAGGTGACTGGGAAAGTGGCCCAATTACCTTGCATTAACCCTATATACGGTGGTTAAATTTGAACTAGGTGAAATACAATGCTATTTTACCTAATTAGTTTTTGTACTTTGTTTTTTTTGGTTAAAATGACCAACCATTGCACACGGATGGTATCTTATACCATAGTACTAAAACGCATGTATTTCTATTGTTTTGTAAGTAACAGTTAACGTTAAATTGGGATGCTTTTGCCATTAAGGTGACTGGGAAAGTGTCCAAATTACCTTAAACTAACCCTATACGATGGTTAAAATTGAACTGGGTGAGATACAATGCTATTTTACATTATTAGTGTGTGTAATTGTTTGTTTTTTATGGTTAAAATGAACAACCATTGCACACGGATGGTATCTTATACCGTAGTACTAAATCGCATGTATTTCTGTTGTTTTGTAAGTATGTTGGGATGCTTTTGCCATTGAGGTGACTAGGAAAGTGTCCAAATAACCTTAAACTAACCCTATAAGATGGTTAAATTAGTTAGAGGAGATACCATGCCATTTTACATTATTTCTGTTATTGATTGCTTTTGTTTTTGGTTAAAATGAACAAGCATTGCACTGATTTTATCAGATACACACCAATAGTACTAAAACGCATGTGTTTCTGTTGTTTTGTAAGTAAATTGGGATGCTTTTATCATTGAGGTGACTGGGAAAGTGGCCCAATCACCTTAAATTAACCCTATAAGGTGGTTAAATTTGAAATGGATGAAATACCATGCTATTTTACATTATTAGTTTCTAAACATGTTTTTTTTTTTTGTTTAAAATGAACTACCTTTGCACACTGATGACACTGATGACTAAAATACATGTATTTCTATTGTTTTGTAAGTAAATTGGGATGCTTTTGCCATTGAGGTGACTGGGGAAAATGGCCCAATTACCTTAAACTAACCCTATAAGGTGGTTAAATTTGAGCTAGAGGAAATGCCATGCTATTTTACATTAAGTTGTGTGTAGTTGTTTGCTTGTTTTGGTTGAAATGAACAAGCATTACACACCATACTACTAATTGTGTGTGTTTCTGTTGTTTTGCAAGTAAATTGGGACTCTTTTGCCATTGAGGTGACTGAGAAAGTGGCCCAGTTACCTTAAATTAACCATATAAGGTGGTTAAATTTGAACTACAGGAAATGCCATCATATTTAACCCTTTTAGTTTCTGTAGTTTGCTTGTTTGGTTATAATGAATAACTGTTGCACACTGATGGTATCACATACATTCCATAGAACTAAAACATTAATATTTTTAGTGATTCATTGGTGCTAAGGCATTACCATATTCATGTACCATGGTGTTTAGGGTGAACTTGAGTAAATCGGGTAATGCATTCTATAAATGTAAATGTTTTATAATAAATATTAAGTTATATTTAAATTTAAATAATTACAAATGTATAGAAATTATAATAAATTAAATAATAATCTGAAATAAAATATAAAATTTGTAAAAATGTAAGTATATGTATTTTATTTAAATTACAAATATATAAATATATTTTTGTATTTATTTCTATTTAAATTTATAAATACAAATGTATATAAATAAATAATATTTTGAAATAAAATATAATTAAAACAAATTATACATTTCAATTTTTTTACATTTATACATTGTAAATATGTAAGTAATTAAATATTTTGAGAAAAATAACTAAATGTTTTTGTATTTATTTAATGCATTTATAATAAATGAATGCAATTATGAATTAAAATATTAATAAATATACATTTATTATTTACTCTATACAAGTAAATAAGTAAATGTTTATCTGTCTCCTCATCCTTGTCTTACTCTTACTCAAGTCAACACCTTTGTTTTGCAGAGTTGCATCATAAAGTAAATATGTTTGTGCATGTGAAATCACTGCTGAGATGATTCATCCTCTGCAGATAAGAGATAACATCCACCCAGTGTCTATTGATCATTTCTAGGTTATCAGTCTTATCTCCACTGGAAGTCCTTATTTGGACCGTTTTGAGAAAGTTGCACCATTTGCACCAGTTGCATTCTTGTGTTCATTAAGATTTAGAAATCCTGAGAATTTCAGCATTCCAGAGGCTTAAATATTAAGATGTAGTTTCACAATGCTTGTGTTTGGTGCCAAACACCTTTTGGCTGGCCTGTGACATTCTTGAAGCCGTTCCAAATGCATCAGGCTGTATTTCAAGCGGCTTTTACACGATTTCTCACGCTGTCACTGTTGTTTTACATGCTGGTGCTTGTGTAAATCTTGTAAATAGATTATGCATGTACATTAAATCTCAGAACAGGTGCTTACTGTCACCTGCATAGTCAGGGTCACAGGATGTTTTTTCCATATTTGGCAATCAGTTGCTCATAGCAAAATGCATGCAAACATTGTCATGGCGACGCCCTACCTGATTTCCTTGCAGTTCTTGGCCGGTTACGTGTGTTTGTGAGCAAATACATGACATCAAAGTTCACATTTGTGATGAAATTTGAGGTGTGAGGGCCTCAGGCCGGACTTCCTGCTCTACATGTTTCTGTGTGTCTCAGAATCCGTGGATGAGCTCTGGGTTATTCATCTTTCTTTGCATAGAGAGTTTCCCAAGCTTGATTTGTCTTTGGAGAGTCAATGCGGTGACCTAATAACCAGTCACCCATGAACTGCATCAGAGTTTTCCATTCATCTTAGGCAGTGGGAGTAACCTGGGTTCAGATTTAAAGGCATGTAAGAGAGGACTGGATGGAGGACAAACTTTGTCAGTACAAAAGTTGCACAAGGACTTTTTCCCTGAAGCTTAAATTTTGTTGTTGTTTTTTGTGGCAGAAACATCATATTTATGATCTGTTATTGCTGCTGTGTCTTTAAGAAACACTACTTTTGCATGGTTCATATACACCAGCTGTAAAATTGTTGTTGTATCAATTTTTCTTTTTAGCTTTTTTTGTTTGTCCATTTGTTTATTTGTTTTTAATAGTGTGTTTCAGTCTATATATTCATGTACACTGTTAGAAATGTTTATATATTTAACTGTGCAATCTTTGTTAGTTCCACAAACATGTTTTCTTACCTGTTTTTGCATATACACCAGCTGCAAATTTGTTGTTTTATCAGATATAATTTATTTGTTTCTTTTTTGCCATTTATGTTTTTTGTCTTTATTCATGTACAGTGTTAAAAATATATATTTGTATTTCTAATTGTGTGGTCTTTTAGGAAATTATTTTAGTTTCATATAATATTATTATTATTATTATTATTATTATTATAATTATAATTATAATTATAATTATAATTATTTTAGTTTTCCCCCAAATTGAGTTTTTATCTTTTTTTTTTTTTAATGCATTTTATTTGTCTTTTTTATATTGTGTTTTATTTGTCTATTTATTCATGTACAATGTTAGAAATATATTTTATTTTATTTTTTTTTAGGAAAAGTGTATAATAATTGTATTAATATTTACTTTATTTAGTTAGCTAGTTGGTTCTAGAAACCTGTTTTATGGACTTGTGTGTATACACCAGCAGCAAAATCATGTTTTTATTGCATTTATTAAAATTGTTCATTTTATTTTATTTATTTAATAATAATTTAAGTTAATTTAAATAATTTCTAATTTAATGTTAATTTTTTTTCAACTCTGTGATCCTTTAGGACATTTTTTTCTTCTTAATTATATTATATAATTAAATTAATTTATTTGTTCCAGAAACATATTTTATGGCCTGTTTTTGCATATACACCAGCTGCAAAATTATCAAATATAATAATTTAATTTTCTCCTTTTTTACTTTTTTTTTTTTTTTTTTTTTTTTTTTTTTTCCCATGGCATTTATTCAAATTGTTCATTTTCATTTAAGTTCTTAAATTGATTAATTTCTATTAATTCTTTTATATTGTTTTTATGTATATGCATATTTGTAACTGTGTGAACCTTTAGGACATTTCTTTTTCTTAATTATATTATATAATAATTCATAAATTTTTGTTCCAGAAACATGTTTTATGGCCTGTTTTTGCATATACACCAGCTACAAATTTGTTTTATCAAATTAATTTAATTTTTTTGTTAGCAATTTTAAAAATATTTTTCATTAATTTAATATTTCTATTTTTCTTTTTTTGTATCTTTTACTTTAAATTCATATATACAACATTATGTATTTCTAACGGTGTGATCCTCTGATTGCACAATAGGCATGTAAATGAATGTTGATCTATGTGATGTAACCAAGCTGAAAGTTCAGATCAACTAATTTTTGCCGTTTACTTGTGATGTTTTAGGACCGTGGATGACTTTTGAGGTCTGTATGATTTCATGAAGTGTTTCTCACTCAAGACAAATGAGATTTCCTTATCAATCCTTTATCAAATACTCTTCCTTGTTGCTCTTTTTACAGTCTTTTACAGTAGTTGCAGTACATGGGACATGCATGGAGTAGCTCTTTAGTTTGTGATTTTCACAGACACTTCCTGAATGACGGTATCTTCCGCTCCAGAAGCGTTCTGTGGGGCGTTTTCATTAAGACCCGCGTGGAAAGGTTGAGCGTTATCGTGAGGTCCGGTGCCCAGACTTTCCACTGTTTGAAAGGCCAGCCGTGTTCAGAGATGGGTGAGAATTCCCAGCTAAATAAATACGAGAAGGTCACAGCGTCTGTCGATTTGTCCGTAAATCTCACTGGATTACATTCGACAGTGTTTTAGTTTCTCTCTCTAATGTCAAAGACAAGAAGGCATAATTGAAAAGGTCAGCTGAAGAACTCTTCTAGTCTTCGATTCGTGTCCAGAAAAAGCTGTAAAATGGTCTGGACTTGAGCAGAGTGGTTAATGTCATAATATCATGTTTTGCATGAATTGCACAGTCCCTAGTCCATGTTTCCATGTCAATTCTCTCCTGATGTGATGCTTTTGTTGTTTTCCCCAAGCCTCTGCGAGTGCGGTTCGACATGATCGTTCCATGCCGTATCAATTTCGTTCCAAAATATGTCTTTGATCATCATGTGGTCTTCATCCGCCCCCTAAATTAGGCCCGGTGGTTCTATTGATGTTCTGAAGCGGTTCTTGCTGAGTCAGTCTATTAACTCTGATTCTGCTCTCTGACATTTGTCCTGTTTTTTTTCCACTGTCGATGGCTCGAAGACGTGATTGAAGTCATGCGGGCGGTGATGAAAGCCTCTTTTAGGGTCGCTTGCTATTAGTTTTCCATTGGAGAGGTGTGGGATGTGGACATACTGATGAATGACTTCATGCCGTGACCTCATTAGTCGGTGTGCGCTGAATGATTTAGCGTCTTCCTGTCTGTACTTTGGGATGATTTTGATGGTATTTTTGCACTCAAATTCAATTTGTCATTCCTAACCCATTTTATTAATGTGATTCATTCCCGGTAAAGACAAGGAATCGTTGTTAAAGCAAATAAAAAGGTCAGATGAAATCAAATCTTGACCCGGAGATCTAGAAAACTTGGAAAGGATCTTCGCTCTAGTTACCTTTTCCTGCTTGGCAGCTTGTAATCTACACGCACACAAATTAAAAAAAAAAAAAAAAGGAAAAAATTGAAATTGGATTTTGTGTGTGTTCATTAAAATATAAAATATTATGCCAATACAAAAATATTTGTTCTAATATTAGTTATTATTTAATATTATTTATAGTCATAGATGTGAAAATCAACATTGTTTAGTCCAAATATATAACAATAAACCATTTATTAATTTATTGTAATATTTAAAAATATAAATCCAAATATATTATAATAATAATAATAATAATAATAATAATAATAATAATAATAATAATAATAATAATTATTATTATTAGTAATGTTTTTTTATTAAATATCTGAAGTCGTAGATGTATAATGATAAACACATTTTTTGCCATTTCGTTACAGTCATAAATGTCAACAGTTTAGTCATCATAATAATAATAATAATAATAATAATAATAATAATAATTTATTTACTTTTGATTTTTCTAGTTATTGATATGTAAATTCAAATAGTTTTGAAGTCAAATGTGTAACTATAATTCATTTTTAAAAAGTTATTTATTTATTGTCATGGATGTATAAGTCAACATTTAGTCCAAATATATAATAAACACTTTTTTTTTTTGCTTTATTTATCTATCTATCAAATCATTTGGTAGTCTTTATGTAAATTCAAATTGTGTTGGAGCCAAAAATGTAACAACTTTTGGCATTTATTTATTTGTTTTTGTTTATTAATTTATCATTGATTATATAAACCACGTTTTTGCAGCCAAATATATAATAAGCTAATGTGTTAATATTATTTATTTACAATTATTTTTTTGTCATATTGATAGAATTTACATTTTTGGTAGCTAAATATATTATAATAAACACTATTTTTGCTGTATTACTACTTTTTGTAAAATAAAATTTAAGAAAAATATAATTTATATTTATGGCTGTTTATAAATATTAAACCGTAGAGCTTTTGGAGCTCATAGACGCTAAAAATGCTGAAAATAAGTTGCTGGTGTACAAATGAACACAGTGCCACGTTTCACTCTGAAACTCACAGCATGTCTATTTATTTAATTAGATCACAGTCTTTGTGATTTCGTGATTTCAATAAGCCATACTGCAGTTTTATTTGCAATTGATTGTGCAGCCCTTCCCAACAGTAGCCTTATAAGAGTTCAGCTCGCTGCTGGAATCAAAACTGCCAACTTTCTGCCAAAGCTAGAAACTCAGCGATGGCTTGTTAGAGAGGCTTGACCCTGGAAGATGCAGAAAGCTTGTTCCCGCTCGCATCTTCTGCTCTCAAGCTAAACAAATAGGATTCTCCAGGCTCTGGTCATGCTCATGGAATTCACTGGTGTTTAATGTCCTTTAATCACAAGGGCAACCACAAGCCACCGTGGGCCTCCCTCTGAGATCAACCCAGACAGATTCAGACTGTAATCTGCACAGAAAAGCCCTGCATAAACAGAGACTGCTGCTTTTCCAGTTCAATCATGATTTGCTTCTCAGTGAGGAGTTTGCTGCATGTATGTGTGGCTGAAAAGGTTTACTGTGCTTGTTTGCACACGGGCCAAATGTTTTATTTTTATATCAATATGACCATAAAATGATAATATTAATAATAAAAGTATTTGTACTCTAAAGTTTTATTATTATTATTATTATTATTATTATTATTATTATTTATTATTATTTGTAATTTCATTCTAAAATGGTGTATATGGGCTTTTTTATTAAAGTTTCACTGTAAGGTTGATAATAATAATAATAATAATAATAATTATAATAATTTCACTGTAAAAAACAAAGTTTAGTAATATTTGTTGTTTTGATTTAATTTCACTGTTAAAAAAAATTATAAAAATAAAATTGGATAGAAATTAGTAAATAGTCGAATTTGACATTATTATTATTATTATTATTATTATTATTATTATTAAAAATAACTTTCACTGTGAAAAGTACTTTTTTTTGTTAAATTCACAGTTTATTTTTATTCATTATTAATAATATAATAATATCACTGTGAAAAATGTTTATAATGTTGTTAATTTCACTGTACGTTTCCTATATACACTTTACAGCGAAGAAAAAATAATAATAATTATTATTATTATTAAAATTATAATAATTTATTATTTATTTAATTGTAAATACTCCATTCTTTTGGTGAAAAATCGTATTACCGTTGTTGTTGTTGTGGTTGTTGTGGTTGTTGTTGTGGTGGTGGTGTCGGGCCAGTGGTTCAGATTTTTACTTGCCCTGCCAAAATTTTTAATAGCCCCACCAAAAAAAAAAAGTTAATAGTTATTTCTTAGCCACATATTTTCAATAATGTGTCAAGAGCCAAAAATAACTATACATTTTTTTTTTTATTCAGCATAACTTTTCTTTAAATACAATTGACAATTTAAGAAATTATAATTGTGATGTGACCATATTTATGCACAACAGTCTGTCCAGATCGATGGTCCCAGATCAGCAGTTAACTATACATAAATGGAGGAGTCCTTTTAAAGGAATGTTGTTGCAAAGAAGAAAATTTAAACAATATTAGTAAACAGTGTTATTAAAGTTATAAAAGTTTTATTGTGATGGATTGTTTCTGGTCTTGATCAGAAGATCCCAAATATTGTCTCTGTTCTAGAGCAATACTCTCAGAGCCCTTTCTGTCTGAGAGTGCCACCTTTCAACTACCTTCTGGCCATTGAAATGGTCCAACTCAGGCCCTTCAATGCTGATGAATAAAAGTTTGTGGAGTGAATCCACTGAGAGGTTGCTTCTCCAGTCATTTTTAATTTGCTTCATTGAACTAAAACTCCTTTCACAAGAAAGAGGTAGTGCTAGTAATAGTTTAATGATCAGCAAGGTTTCTGTCTTCATTTTTACAGTGTCATCCATCAAAATGAGGCTCAGGTGCCATGAGTGCAATCAAATTCATAAATTCATGTTGAGATTAATGTGTTAAATATACAATTTTCAATACAGAAGTATTTAAGATTTCAATAACTGAAAGGATCTGCCAGCAGGTGGCGGCAGGAAACTGAAATTACTGAATCGTATCATTCGATTCGTTCGAACGCATGGTTCATTCAGGAATAACGCAAGTGACTCTTTATGAATGGGAAATTGAATCATTTCACTAGATTCGTTTGAAAACTCACATTCGCTTATAAACGAAACACCGCTGTGTTTGAATGTAGATGCGCAGAGCCGTTGCGCCTCTACGTTCAAACACAGCGGTGTGACTTTTGATGACGAAACAGAGCAAAATCAGGCATAGTGTTATTGTCAGACAATGTAAGTCACTTAATAACTAGTTTATTTAACTGCTGTATTAAATATCTTATTTACAAACTCCCATAAAAAAAATATTAAAAGCTGTCACTCATCTTAGTTTGCGATATCACAAAGGTCTATTATAATCAACGACACTTTCTGTACTGCACGATCAATCTCTTATTTACACTCTCTCTACACTTTGTTTATAGAAGGATTTGTGAGATATGTCTGTGATACATTACTGTGCTGTGAACCCAGACACGTTGGCGTTTGGCTTTCCGGTGTATTTAGGACTTGCACAACAAGTACAAAGCAGCGATCGTATTTATCTCCGCCATGGTCGATCGTGCCTTGTTGTTATTCACGCGAGTGACGGGCCAGTGACGATCCTGTCTACTGTCCCGAGCGTCTCGCATGCTGGCCCCGGGCCATCGGGCAGTCCTTATTGTCGAGCCCTGGTTAGTATCAGTGTTTCCCCTACCATTAGCGCCAGATCACAATAGAAGTCATTTAAGGTTATCTTTCCTATAGAACAGGTCTATACATTGTTCTTTTATTAAACAAACTAAATTGGCTTGTTATTTATCTTATTTACACGAAGGCATGTCATTTGTCTCTACATGGTCGCGCGTTTACAATGTCTCCTCCACGAAAACATTCATTCATAAAAACGGAATTTACTATAGCGCGAAATGTCACGGAATTCAGCGATTTTTGGCTTAATAAATCAAAAGTTGGTCTGTCACTTAATTCAAATCGCGATATGGACTAGTGTCTGTGAAAACTGAAATGCAAAAAGACAGTTTTAATATGAATCCTGCATGTTCCGTTTGCCTCTGTATGTACGAATGGCGGAGACGCTTTTTATTTTTTTATTTATTTTTTTTTTTACTACACGAATCCTGAAGCACGCATGACGCTCCTGCTAATTGCCTTTGCATCTCACATGAACAGATAAACTCAATCTCCAAAGCTGCTGTAAGCGTCACTTTTACCGTTTCATTTGAGAAAATCATATCATACTGTACACACAGAAACTTCACGGCAACCTGTCAAAATAAAAGTACGGTTTAACGTAACAGAACAATATTAGTCTTGTATTACTTTTGAACAGTATAATGTATGTGTTTAGTTATTCCTATTTAAATAATTGACATAAAACAATATATATTAGGGGTGGCACGGTACATAAAAAACAACCGAACCGTTCAGTTCGCTTGTCTCGGTTCGGTGCGTGTGCGTCGCACTGTTCAACGCATGCACAATGTAGCCTCGTGAGTGTCCTTTTTGCATGAAATAAGAGGTGTGTGTAGACATAGAGACAGTAAAAGTGGAGTGTTGCAGGTTACATCACGTGTAGAAATGGCAAGTGGGAGAGATGAGGAAGGCTGCCCGGAGTTGGAGGATGCGCCAGCTATGATACGCTGTTCATCCAACTTGGCTGTGCTTTCAATTTTATTAAAGGAAAGGATGAAGCTGATTGGTTGATTCATGTCACATGGCTTGTGGGGAGCTTGCGGAATTTTGCAAAGTTGATGTTATTCTCGATGCGGCGCGGACGAGCCTGGAAAAAACGAGCGTGTCGGACCGCGTCGCTTCCATTATGAGCGTGCATACCACGCGTTTACATTTGAAATAACGAACTTGAGTGTACAAAAGAGGCTTCATGTGAACGGCCCCTTAGCCAGGTCAGTTGTGTGGGAACATTTTGGATTTCATGTTACCTATGATGAAGACGGGAATAAAAGAATAGATCGAACTGAGACTGTGTGCAAGCATTGTGGAAAATGCATATATATGCTAACGGCAACACTTCTAATTTGTCAGTTCATCTGAGAAGACATCACGCCAGTGAGTTGGTAGACATGCAAGTTAATTCTTCAGTTCAATCTTTATGTGCTAAAAAAGCACAAATTCCTGTGGAGATGCACATTGTCCTGTTTTTGCCAAATAAATGAAAAGCATGTCATCAATGTCTTCTCTCTTGCTGTATCAAATCTCCCCTAGCTTTCCTCAGAGATGGTCTCAATGTGCTTAAAGTCAAGTCCAATTCAGTTTGTGCATGATTACATGATAAAACTTTTTTTTTTAATAATGTATCCTAAATTGTGGATAATCAAGCTACATTTCATATGCCAAAACAAACTTCTGGAGTGTTAAAGATTAAAATAAAAAAAAATAAAAACAAGAACCGTACAGAACCGAAAACCGTGACCTAAAACAGTGATACGAACCGAACCGTGGGTTTTGTGAACCGTGCCACCCCTAATATATATGATAAATATTACAAGATTAACAACTTAATTGTAGAAAAACATACTACTATTATTATTTAAACGTTTTAAACAATATAATTTTTCTTCCGTGTATTGATTTTAACAGTAAACCTCTTTGTTTGCCAAAAATTAAAAGGGTTTAGTTTTCATTTGATTAAAAATAAGTTTATGCTTTCATCTGATTATCAGAAAAATGAAAACGCATAATTACTAAAAAAAAAAAAAAAAAAGCAAAATATTGTAGAGCCCTATTGTTCATAATGTTGAAATAGAGAGTTTTGGACTTATTTTTTCACTGAAATGTTTTCATTATTACACAAACTAGGCTAAAGTACCGAGAAAAAAAGTAGAGTTGGCTACCGGCACCCAACCTCCACCTCCCCCCCCCCCCCCCCCCCCAAAGGTGGAAACCTAGGGGAAACACTGAGTATTTTAGTTGACAATATTATTTATAATATTTCTTATTTAATTATGTAATTGTATTGGGTATAAAAAAAAAAGTATTGTATTTTTAGAGTAATGAGTAACTGTGCCGAGTTAAAATACTATTATGCATTGTCTTAATTTTTCATATCTAAACATTAAACAAAAGGAAAACCATAATGAGCCTTTAAGCTTTTCTTTTGTTGGCAACCGGTTTATAAGTGTAGGCAGATAATGGTTAAAATTGTTGCGTCTCATTGTAAAGTTTGCTTGCGCGTTTGTTGCCGGTAAGAGTATGTGAGGGATTTTTGGAGTGCGTTTGTGAAGGACTTAGTCACACATGAGCTGCCATCCAAAGCCGAAGTGGTCCGAGTTGCCCAAGATTTAAAACTTCCCCTCAGAGCGAATTAAGACGTCTGAAAGTGTTCCCAGGACAAAGCCTGACAGAGAAGCGTATTATTAAAAGCCCGTTTGGACTGTGGTCCTTCTGAGCGCCAGCTTCCCCACCAGAGAGTTGAAAGAGATTTGTTTGGGCTGTTCTAGAGTGGCGTTAAATTATGCTTTAATTTCAGTATCGTGTTCAATCCGTCGTAGATCGATTTGGAGCAAAACAAACCGCTTCAGTCAGTTCTTGTGGGTTGGACTGTCTCCTGTCATTATGGAGATGTTTGTATCTGAAAGATCTTGGCTTGAGCAGCCAAAAGTGTCAGATGTTTCTCTGCAAATCTCAGGTTCTCGTTTTGTTTCCATCGGCTCTTCTCGAGGGCCGTCCCAGAACAGAGCGGGTCTGTGATTCCCGGCGGTCAGCGGGCGGCTGTCAGATGCCGTATCTTCACGCTATGCAAACAGTAGCGGGAACGGCACGGTTGAGCCAAAGGTTCGCCCGTGTTAGGTTGCAGAGTTTTTCTTCGTTTGTATAAAACATTCCCTATCGGCTTTATTGGGATCTCAGCGGCTTGTAAAGTAACGTGTGGGATGAGTTCCTGTGGAAGGGTTTGTTTCTTTGGCTCTGTACAGTAAATGAAGGTTTTCAGGAGTTGTTCTGACAGGCAGCTTTATGAACAGATCAAATGTTCAGGGTGTGGACGTGCGCTTTACACAAAAGACTCTTCTTGGTTTGTTTTGGATTTGTAGAAGCAGCAAGGCCTAAAATAGCAGTATTTGTTGCAGCTACCATTTAGACTCCTTCGGATTCATCCAACAAATTTAATTAATAAACTTTCTGGCCTTTGCATCTTAATCTTTAAGCCAACATTTTTTTAGATAATCATTTGAAACTAATAAGCTAAACTATATAATTTTTTGTTTGTTAAATTGACTTTTATTCCATTAAATCCTTATTTATTTTTATTTATTTAATTTTTTTATTATTTTTTTTTTATTTTTTTTTTACAAATTGGTATTCATTGTTTTACTATGTTTTACTTAGTAAAAATAATTATCATAAAGGAATAAGTTATTTAATATTGTCTATTACAAACATTTCAGATATTCAATTTAATTAAATTTATTCTATTGTATTTCTACATTTATTATTTTATTTATTTTAATTTTTTTAATTGGTAAATTAATTTCTTGTTTTATTACTAGGTTTTATTTAGTAAAAAATAAGGATCATTAATTGTCTATTACAAACATTTTAAATTAAATTATTACATTTATTCTGTTGTATTTCTACACAATTATATTAGTATTAATAATAAAATAATAATAATAGTCAAATATTATTTTATAAATTTTTAGTTGAATTTTTTATTAGTAATTTTATTAGTATTATAAATACTGTATTTTAGTGAAATATTAATTTCTTTTATTACTAATTCTATCACTTTATAATTTGATTTAATAACAAGATTTTTTATTTAACTAGTAATTTATTCTATTTTTACTTGTAGTATATAATAGTAGTAGTAGTAATAATAATAATAATAATAATAATAATAATAAATAATAATATAGTGTATAATATTATTTCTTTATGACTTAGTTGTTTATACTCTATTTTTATTTTTCAATTTCTTAGTAATTATTAGTAATATACTTTACTGAAATATTAATCATTTATATTTATATTTTTATTATTTAATAGACATTGTTTACATGGATATTATAGAGATTAATTATATTCTACCTTATTATTATTATTATTATTATTATTATTATTATTATTTATTACCATTATTATCAAATCCTCATTATTTTAATTTTAGTGAAGTTAATATCTTATCTAATACAATTTTTTGTTTTGTTTACAAAAATAAAATAATTACATTAAAAAATATAAAATTAATTAATAAAGATGATGATGATAATAATAATAATAATAATAATAATAATAATTATTATTATTTTTATTATTTTTATTATTATTATTGTATATTGTTTTATTATTTTAATATTAGTAATTTTAATCATGTGTTTTCTTTTTGCTCATTAAGGAGTAATAATCATAAAGAACAATATGAACTATTAAGTCATAGTAGTCATAATAATCAAGTTTTGGCCAACTTGTGCAGCACTACAAACAAGCACAGCAAACTTGGAGGGTTTTTTCATCCTTTTTTTTTTTTTTTTTTTTAAATCAGAAATATCAGTATGTCAACAAATATCAATAGGTTTCCCTCAAACGTTGATTTATTATTGTAGCCGGCTGTCCTGAACCTGTTTTTATTTGTGTCACCCTGTGATGTTCACTTGTCTGTACAGGTAAATGTGGCTAAGGAAACTTAGTTTTCACTAGTTTTCCTAAAGTTATCCGACCCGCTTTGAGACGCAGCACTGATTTGAACACAAGGCCAAACTCTCAGAACTTGTTGTACTGGATGGGTGTAGAGCTGCCGCTAGCCTTCGCTTGCCCTTTAACACACAAACACACAAAGGAAGACAAGCTGAATGTGTTTGAATTCACGTTAAACCGACTGTTTTAAAGAGATAAGTCGTTCCCACCGGCATTTATGACTGTTCAGTAAATAGAGGATCAAGTCATATTCATTTATGTACAGGTAGTTCTTTATGCAATACAGATTGTGTCAGCTTTACAGTAATAAACAAGATTACAGTGTAAAGGTTGCATGATCAATTATCAAACAAATTCACTTTCATTTATACAGAAAACAATGGCGTCATTACTCAGATCAATTTAGATCAGAGTTGATTCAGTTCCGTTCAGCAATAGAGTTGCAAAGTTCAATTATGAAATGAGCTATAACCAGTTCTACAGAAGACAATAGAGTTTGTCAGGTCAGTTGTGTTCAGTGTTGATTCAGTTCAATAACTGTCAGTGTTAAGTTAGCGTATTTATCCATTTAAATCCATCTGAATATTAATTCTTTTAAACCAAAAAAGAAACAATTGCGTGTTTATCTTACAATTTGATGCAATTTCTTACAATTTTGGTTGCAAGTTCTGAGAAGAAAAAAATCTGATTTGTAAGGAAAAAGCCATTATTGTGACGAAAAAGTTGCAATTGCCTTTCTCATTCATTTTTTTCGCACATTTAGCTTTTTCTTTTAAATGCTAATTTTACATCGTTCTATTTTTTTTTTCTGCCGCAGAGTAATTTTTTTTTTTAATGTTAACTGACAATTCTTTTTTTTTTTTTTTTTTTTAACCACAGTTGCAAGCTTAAATCAATTATATTAATTTAACTCTTAATTCAACATCTTGCAATCCAGAATTGTGAGATGAAAAATTGCAATTGTCTTTATCTCATGATTTTGATTCTCAGAATTCAGATTTTTAGCTCTTACAATTTTAGCTTTTTTCCCTTTTGAATTCAGAGTTTACATCTCGGTTTTTTTATTAGAGAGAAAAAAAATAATTGTAATTGCTTTCTCAATTGTTGTACTTTTTTCCTCTCAATAGCGAGTAAATGTATAACAATTCAGTGTTATCTTGCAAAAAATAAAAACAAAACAAAAAACAAGAACTGAAAGCCAGAATTGTAAAAATCGCAATTATTTTAATCTAATGATTTTGATTCAAAGAGGATTTTGATTCAAAATTGAGAGGAAAAAGAGTTTGCATTTTGAAGTTTTTACTTTTTCTAATCTTATGTTTCGTAATTTTCTTTTTTTTCACATCTAAATTTTAATTTTATAGCTCAACTCAAGTTTTGTACATGTCATGATTTAGAACATCTCTCAATAACTTGGAAAAAAAGCTGGAATTGTGAGATTAAAAAGTACAATTACTTTTTCTTATCCCATGTGAAAACAAGCTTGCATAGAAAAGCCCTCTTTTACAGGTTGTTGAAATAAGTAGCATACCTTTTATTGTGCAGCTAATTAAGCTTGAATACGCCGCATCTAACAGGCACTTTAACAGGAAGAGCCACTCTGGTTAGGCTGAACTCCCGGAAGGAAAACCTTGAACATGAACCCAGAAACCTGTGATTGTGCACATGGATTTTGTGTGGCATTTTGGTGGAATCCGCTATTGTTTCAGTCTAAAAGAAGCAACAGGATGCAGGGCTCTGCTAATGCGACCCTCGCAACAACAAAGTTCAGCTCCTCGCAACAATTCCAGAAGCTGCTGATGCAGAAACCTCTCATTCCTGCAGAAGAACAGATGGCATCACAGTTTGAGTAATTTGTCCAAGGTTACAGCCTTTACAATTCATAATTTTTAGCTTTTTTAGCTAAATTTGATTTTTTTCCCCTTTCTGAATTCATCTTGCAATTTTAGCATTTTTTCCTTTATGAATTCTGATTTTACATTCTGCAATTTTAGCTTTTGTTCACCTCTAAATTATAAATTTACAGCTTGCGTTTTTTAGCTTTTTTCACCTCTAAATTAATTTTACATCTTGCAGTTTTAGCATTTTTTCCCTTATAAATTCTGATTTCTCATCTCACAAACTTTTTTTACCTCTAATTTTTTTGCATCTTGCAATTTAAGCCTTTTTCCTTATGAATTCTGATTTTACATATTACAATTTTTGCCTTTCACCTCTAAATTTTAATTTTACATTCTGCAATTTTGGCTTTTTTTTCACCCCAGAATTGATTTTTATCTTGCAATTTTAGCTTTTTTTCTTATTCTGATTTCACATCTCTCAATTTTAGCTTTTTTTTACCTCAATATTTTAATTTTACATCTTGCAAGTTTAGCTTTTTTTTCACCTCTAAATTCAGATTTTTACATCTTGCAATTTTAGCTTTTTTCCCCTTATGAATTCTTACAATTTTAGCTTTTTTTCACCTCTAAATTTAAATTTTGCAGCTTACAATTGTTTTTTTTTCCTTTCGAATTCTGATTTTACATCTTGCAATTTTAGCTTTTTTTTCTGTCTGAATTCTGAATTTACAATCTGCAATTTTAGCTTTTTTCACCTCCTAAGTTTTAATTTCACATCTCTTATTTTTTTTACCTCTAAATTTTAATTTTACATCTTGCAATTTTAGTTTTTTTTTCACATCCTAAATTAAACTTTTTTTTTTTTTTTTTTTTCCCCTTAATTCTGATTTTACATTCTGCAATTTTGGCTTTTTTTTTCACCCCAGAATTTTGATTTTTATCTTGCAATTTTAACTTTTTTTTTCTTATGAATTCTGATTTCACATCTCTCAATTTTAGCTTTTTTTACCTCAATATTTTAATTTTACATCTTGCAAGTTTAGCTTTTTTTTCCCTTCTGAATTCTGATTTCACATCTCACAATTTTAGCTTTTTTTTCCCCCCTTATTTTTGATTTTACATTCTGCAATTTTAGCTTTTTTTCACCTCTAAATTCAGATTTTTACATCTTGCAATTTTAGCTTTTTTTCTGTCGGAATTCTGATTTTACATTCTGCAATTTTGGCTTTTTTTTTTTTTTTTTTTTTTTTTTTTACCCCAAAATTTAGATTATCTTGCAATTTTAGCTTTTTTTTTCACCTAAATTCAGATTTTTCCATCTTGCAATTTTAGCTTTTTTTCTGTCTGAATTCTGATTTTACATTCTGCAATTTTGGCTTATTTTTTCACCCCAAAATTGATTTTTATCTTGCAATTTTAGCTTTTTTTCTGTCGGAAATCTGATTTTACATTCTGCAATTTTGGCTTTTTTTTTTTTTTTTTTTTTTTTTTACCCCAAAATTTAGATTATCTTGCAATTTTAGCTTTTTTTTCACCTAAATTCAGATTTTTACATCTTGCAATTTTAGCTTTTTTTTTCTGTCTGAATTCTGATTTTACATTCTGCAATTTTGGCTTATTTTTTCACCCCAAAATTGATTTTTATCTTGCAATTTTAGCTTTTTTTCCCCTTATGAATTCTTACAATTTTAGCTTTTTTCACCTCTAAATTTAAATTTTACAGCTTACAATTTTGTTTGTTTTCCTTTTGAATTCTGATTTTACATCTTGCAATTTTAGCTCTTTTCTGTCTGAATTCTGATTTTACGTTCTGCAATTTTAGCTTTTTTTTTTCCACCTCTAAATTTTAATTTTACATCTTGCAACTTTTGCTTTTTTTCACCTCAAAATTCTAATTTTACACGTTACAATTTTAGCATTTTCACCTCTGAATTCTAATTTTGCAATTGTAGCTTTTTTCACCACTAAATTCTAATTTTACAGCTTGCAATTTTTTTTTCCTTCTAAATTCCGATTTTTATATTTTAGCTTTTCACCTCTGAATTCAGATGTTACGTTGATGTTTTTTCCCCATGGGATGCTTACATTACATCTTGCATTCAGTGTTTTTTTTTTTTCTTTTTTTTTTTCTTTCTTTCTTTCTTTCTTTGGCCACAGAGTAAAAAAATAAATGTGCCCGCTAATGCATCCCTCGCCAAAGTTCAGCTCCTCGCAGCAATTCCAGAAGCTGCTGATGCAGAAACCTCACATTCCTGCAGCAGGACGGATTGCATCACAGTTTCAGTAATGTGTCCCAGATACTGCCTTCGGTCCAAATAACGAAACCCGAACGTGGAGAACAGCACGTACGGCGGCGTTCAAAGAGACGAGGCCTTGAGCAAATATTTCAGGGTTGCTATAGAACAACCTCTGCAATAATATTCTCAGTCACGCTGCGTTAAAACGCGCATGAGAGCCAGGGAAGGTGAGCTTGCCTAAAACAACCCCGGCTTTCTGTGGGACGTCTGCACAGGTTTCTCCTGCGGTCTGCCATCATTACGTTAACCTCTTCCATTACGTTCAGTCTGACCGCATGAGGTCGGACAGACTTGGCCGGATGGCTTTTTCACACAGGGAATGTTTTTAGGTCAACGCGGGAAACGCTTCTCCCGTCTGCATGGTAGCAAAGGTCAGATTGCATTGTTTGCAAAGAAGCTTTGACCTTCGGGGTTCAACGCAACCAGCGAAAGCAAACAATGTAATTGACGTCAGCCTTAAGACTAAGCAGTTTCTCTCTGGTTTTCTTTTTCTGGAGGGAGAAGTTTGCAAGCGTGTCTGGTTTCCTACACGCTATCTGGATTGCATTAACACTTCAGTCACCATTTTGCTCCGTAAGCGCTCGTCCTTCTGGTCTTTAGACCCGTGCAGTGGGTCAGTATGCGATTTAAAGTTAATCATTTACTCTTCCAACATGCCATCTGTGTTGAGACTGCGTCTGAAAGCGTCAAGCACGTCCGATGAGCTCATGCGGCCTTACACAATCACGCTCCTGAAGCGCGGTTTAACCTCTTCATAGGCATTTTTCACGTGCTTTGACTCTGATGTCATGTTCTTAATTCAAAACATCTCTTCCATGTTCTGCTGCTTGTACTTTGCAGGTCAAATGTGCACAGTTTTCAATGATTTGCATGGGGTTTCTGTTTGGAGGCTACTAGTTTAAGGTCAAAAAGCGTTTTGGTCAGGGGTTTTCAAGCTTTTTAAAGCCACAGGTGCACTAATATGATCATCCTCGTGTGAGGGACATCCCATCCTAAAATTTAAAAGCCATCTGCTGTAAAAAAAAAAAAAAAAAAAAAAAAAAAGGTTCTCAAATAAAGATTTATTTTCTAAAATGTTATTTGGAGAATATTAAGTTCCTACTCATAGTATTTATTTATTTCCAATTTAATCTTTTTTTTTTTTGTTCAATATAATGCTTAGTTTGTCATTTCAATCATTATTTATTGAACGTATATTTATATAATTTAAAATGTATTTACTCTTATTTAAATCTTTTTGTTGTAATCCGTTTTATTTTACCCTTTTATAAAATTTAGTTTTATCTATTTATTTTAATCTCTTTAGCAAAATTGTTTTAATCAGTTTTTGTTCCATTCATTTTACTCTTGTTTTAATTAACTTTATTTCATCAAATTTATTTTAATCTATTTTGCTTTTGTTTTATTCTGTGTATTTGTTAATTTATTTTAAACTATTGTTTTATCAATTTTGATCATTTTTATTTTTATCTAATTTTAATTTTATTTTTATCTAATTTATTAACTTTTTTAATTGATTTTATTATTTAATTCGTTTTAAATACTTATTTGTTAATTTATTTTACACTGTTTATTTTAATCAACTTTTAATAGATTTTTTTAATTGAATTTAATTTACTTTTGTGTAATGTCTAATGTTTTCATTATTTGATTTAGAATTTATTCTAATGTAATGTAGTTTTGTTTTAATCTGTTGTATATTTGTTCATTTTACTCTGTTTTAATCAATATTTTATTTCCATTTTATTTTTGTAAATCTTTCCATGAACCCCCTAGCACTCCATTGCAGCCCCCAGTTTGAAAATGCCTGGTTAAGGCCAAAGGCATCTTTTAACTGGAGCCTATAGGGTTTGTTAACATGAATTGCATCTTAAGAATATCACCAAGGCAAATTCCTCCTGCGATTGTAGTCTCCACCCTTGGGTGTAAGCCAGTGTTCCTGTGCTTGTGTATATAGGTCGTATTGCCCGGTGGAAGGTACCAGAGCTTCTGTTTGATTTACAGTTCAGACTTGTCTGTCAGATCAGGGAGTGCTGGGGATTTTTTTTTTTTTTTTTTTTTTTTTTTTTTTACGAGCACAAATAAAACGGCAAAACAAAGGGTCCTATAGAAAAGCAATCCGCTTGTTTGGACGGGACCCAAAAGGCCAGTCATTTTTCTGTTGCTATGTGTGTTTTCACTGCTGTTTGTCACCGAGCAATAAGTCAAAAGATTTGCGAACGGTTACACAGATTTCCTGCCTACTGTTATTTACTTTGGCTCGGTTGAGCCTGGATGACTTCAGATGCGTAAAAAAGCTTCAAAGCCTTTCTATACACAGGCAAGTTTAGACATTTGGGCCTTACAAAAGATTTACTTTCTCGAATGCATTTCTTATCACTCATTTACGTTTTACACAATTACGCAATGTTGCTTGCTATTTTTAGGGCCCTATGATTTCCGTGATGCGAAAAACGCGGTATCCAGTCGTGAAAATGGAGTTTACTGTATAACGCAGAATCTCATGGAATTTGTCAAATTTTAAGTAAATAATTCTGAAGCTGGTTGGATACTCTTAAATCATATTGCAATGTGGGCTAGTGTCTGTAAATACTAAGCTGTAAAAAGACTGAATCCTGCATGTGTTGTGTCTTTGTGTGATGCTTGCTGTGATTTCAGTGTCTCACTAGATGAGGACATCATTTGAGAGAAACTCGCCATTACATATACGCACATACGCTTGGCAGTGTGTGAAAATGAGTAGTTTAACTTGAAGAAATTGTGACATACATTACTATACATCTCAGTTTGAGTAATTAGATATGCTTTTGATTTATTAAAATTAAACAATTAAAATGTGATCTTGAAAAATTAAAATGGAACGCACAGAATTCAGTAAAATAAGATGAATTTTGAGGAAAAAACATTTTCATAGGGCCCTTAATTTTTTTTTTTTTTTTAACTTTGCTGTTAAATTGCAACTTTTGATTTAAATTAGGCATGTTTTTTAGGCATGTCATTTGGAAAATAAATTGAATTTGAATTTTTGTACAAATATTTGTGACTTAAATTAATTTAACTGTTTTTGATTGTTAAATTTAATTTAACCTTTTAAAACACAGATTTGAAACATTTATGGAATTTTCAATGGGGGAAAAATTATCTAGAAATATTAAAGGGGGAAAAAGCAATTTTGGGGGAAAAAATTGAATTAGAAGGAAAAATATTATTTCATGGGGTCCATAAAATGTAAATTTTGTTAAAGGTGCAATTTAACAGCAATTTAAGTTTAACATTTACATTTTTAGGACCCTAAGAAATATTTTTTTTCTAATTCTTTTCTTTTCTTTTTTCCCCCCCAATTTAATTTTTTTAGATTTCATTTTATTCTATTTAATATCCTGTTTTTAAGGGTGAAGTTACATTACTTATTAAATTAAGTGTTTTTCTAGATTAAATTTTTCCACAATTTCAAGTCTTCTAAACTGTGTTTTAATGGTTAAATTGGATTAAACCATGTCTAATTAATTGAAGTCATACAACTTGTACAATTTAACAGCAATTTTTTATGATTTCAAGTAATTAGACATTTATTTTGATTTTTAATAAATTTAATTTCACTTTTAAAATGCAGTTTAGAGAATTTGGGGGGAAAAAATTCATAGGACCCTAAAAATTAAATTTTTGTTAAACTTCATTTTAAATTGACAAGTTTCATGGTTTAAATTAATCAGACATGCATTTAATTTAATTTAACTTAACCATTAATTTAATTAATCCTTTAAAACACATTTTGGAAATGTTTAAATGAAAAAAAAATGAAAGCTAGAAAAGCTTAAATGGTAAAAAATGAAACCGAATTTAAGAATATAAAATCCATTTCATAGGGCCCTAAAAATATATTTTTTTGTAAAACGTAATTACAATAAAAAGGAATCTAGAAAAAATTTAAATGTGGAAAAATTTCTCAGGCCTCAATTTTTATTTCAAGAAAACAGTAATTGACTCTTATGGTGCTTACTTTGGAAGCACTACTTTAGAAACCTTTAGGCCTTGGCTGCCTCTCACGTGTCCAGGTTTTGAGTAACTCTTCTGGTCCACAGGTGAAAAAGACCCTTTTAAAGCATGAGAAATGTCATTCAGCCGTTCAGGACGCCCTTTCTCAGAGTCACCGGTTTCTGCCGCCTCTTGTCTTTTATTCCTGGCCCCCGGCTCCTACAAAAGACACTTTCTGAGATTACACTGGCTTTCATACAGGAGCTCTTGTGTCCGGCTGGAAGCGGGTAACCCGAGACGCCACCGCTGCGTTTTGCTTTTGCAGGCTCTCTTGTGCTACTGTTCGCAATAACCAGCCAAGGATCTGCTCAGATACTGAAAGCTCAGGGTTTTATTGGGCTCTTTGTCATGCGATTGTTCAGAAGTAATTGAAGTCTTTGACAGGAGAATATGAGGAATTTATTTCAGGCGAGGTATCTCTTTCTATTGACCTGAAGGTGAAGCAACCTTGAGCTTTCGGGGGTCACATGATCCTTCTCTCATGCTGTGATTGGCTGATGTTTTTGAGTAACACCTAGTGATGGGAAAACTTGGCAACCTTGGTGATGTCAATATGTCAGTAATTTTACCATTTGCTGAACCCAACCTAGATCCCACCCAGATGTTCCTGAGTCTAGACAGGATTGAACACGACCATGTAATCGAACTCAAAACAGTAACTGTGGAGAGATTATATTCTCTGCTCTTCTTCAGTGTCAATGATTTAATGAGGAGTTTCTCAAACCACCTTAGGTCTCTATGAAATCCCTCTAATTACACTCCACCCTCATCAAAACACCACTTACTGTGTGCAATAGTAGTTTGTCTTGTTGCTTTGTAAACATCATGCTCCGATGCTAGTTGGTACTGTATATAGTTTAGTTTCAGGAAGTTGGTTGCTCAAATGACCTGGAAATGACTCTTTTGACTGATTTTATACACTATTTATCTAACATATCAGTGCCACAGCTTTAGTATCTCTGTAAACCCGCTTATAATACATGTAAAACAACTCTTGTGCTTTACCTGAGCTTCAAAATCAGGCCAAAACTAGTCAAACAATGTCATAGGATCGTTTTCAGGTCATTTATTTATGCATGCATAGTAAAATTTTTTTTATATTCTATATTATACAATATTTTATATTATATTCCATATTTTAGCCTACATGAAGATCAGATTTATGTTGCTATAAACTCTTGACAAGTACTATTGTATAAAATTATCAATAATTATAGTAGTTATTTTATAATTCTAATAAAGAATAATAAATTTTGTTGTTGTTGTTGTTTAATAAAATTATTTTATTATTATTATTATTATTATTATTATTATTGTATATTTAATAAGTGATAATAAATTAATATAAAATTAATAACAGTGGTGTGTTTTTGTTTATTGGCAAAAATATGTAATTTAGTAATGAAGTAATTTAGCCTACATTTAGTTGATCAGTTTCATGTTGCTACAAGTTTGGTTTAGAAGAAAGGACAAAAAAAATAAAAAATAAAAAAATAATAATAATTATTATTTAAATGGTAGTAATTTGTTAATAATTTATTAATATTAAATTAATAATAACAATGTTTTGTCAAATATGGGATTTAGTAATAAGTAATTTAGCCTATATTTAGATGACTAGTTTCATGTTGCTACAAATTTGGTTTAAAAAGAAAAAGGACAGAAATGCATTGTAGAAGAAAATTCTTAAAACATAACAATAATAATAATAATGCACTACTAAATTGATAATTTATTGTATTAATACAAATTAAATTGTTATGCATTTAATTTATTTTTTAATGTAATATCATACCCAATATTTTTCATCCATTTGAAATTTATACAAGTCTGTTGTGCAGCCCCTTATTTAATACATTAACAAGATAAATTGTTTTAATGTTTTATATATCTTGACTATATTAAAAGCTTTGAATTAAATCATTGAAGTTTTGAATTCTTTTTTTTTTTTTTTTTTTCTTTCATTAGACATTTTTATGATTCTGTTTACACACCTGTTCTTTACCTTCATTTGAGAGGTCTAAGAAATAGTTTAATTTCATATTAATAGTATAAAATGAAAATCATGATAAATATTGATATTGAATTGTATGGAAACGCTATTATATAACGCTAATATTTTAGTCCATAGCACTAGAATAAACTAATTAAACATCACTTAGTGCCACCCGTACTGCATCCTCTAAGATGAGTCACTTAGGATTTACCTAAACAAATGAACTAGGTTAATTAACAGCAGATTCACATGGGAAAACATGATGCACAAGAAAATGATGAGGCATAAAACTGCATAATGCAAAGCGAGAAGATGTGTTTTTTTTATTTTTTTTTATTTTTTTTTTTTTTTTATATAAAGCAGCCTCATGTTGACTGTCTGTTTGTGCGTCCGCATCACATCCTGGACGAAATCCTCGTATAACTCCAGCAACAAGTCTTCAAAAGGCGTCTTCCTCTCTCCGGCCCCCCACTCCAAACGAGCGAGTGAACGAGATTCAAACAATGCGTCGTATAAACCATATGGTCGCCTCCCTGCAGTTAAACTGAGAACATCATCTGCATTTCCTGTATGAGGGTGAGCTCATCGCTCTGGAGTAACACACGGCCCACAAACACATGCCATCAAACTACAGCCTTTCATCAATATGGACAAACTCTGAGTCCACCGGCTGGCAGCGTTCGCGTTGTTTCAAGATCCACATACACGTGCGAAGCCAAGACTTCTCATAAAGCCAGTGTTTGTGCTGAAATAAATCTGAATGAGAAATAAGCTGCTGTCAGCATGTCTGCATTTGTTGGGTAGAAACAAACCGAGAACAGTACAGTAACTTTTTTTTTTTGATAGATTTTATGGCACTTTTCTTACTGTCTTAATTAGTATTAGTGAACTTAACTTTTGTGTTTAATGAAATGAAACTAACAAAATATAAATATTAGATGAAAACTAAACTAGAAAAATTAGAATAACCACATTTTCAAGTAGATATTAATATTTAAATGTGGGTGGGAATATGTTAAGCTGGTTGTAATGCCATCTTGAGCATTTTTAAACTTGCTGTTTTGTAGTTTAGTTTTGGTGTGTGCGCACATGGTACTTTTAAAAGCTTTTACTTAATGGCAAAAACGTCTGCTTTTCATTATGACTCTTTAAATAGTTTCAAATCCAAGTTTGTTTTTTTCCCCCTTGTTTTTCTATTTGTAGGTTCGTGATCTTATCTCAAAACGCGCACGCTGCAAATCTGCAGTAATTTGAGAATGTATTAAAGTAATGGTTGTTAATTGCAGTTGTTGCATGCTGGTATTGAGCGCTACATGGGTTTCCACAATACAGTAGTCTTTTCCTCTCTGACAGAGTCCAGAGCCTGATAATAGTGTGTAATCGGTGAAACTGATAGAGAAGCAACTCTACATACACTGTTTTGTGTAAAGGCCACCTGATTTTTTTTTTTTGTCCTTTTCTGTATTTTATTGTGTGCGTAAGATTCGGCAGTAGGTTTTTTTTTTTTTTATTTTATTTTTATTTTTTTTATTTCCCCCCGCCTACAAAATAAAATTTTACATTAAATTTAAAGTCTGTGTATTATATTTTATTTTTTATTTCATTTTATCATTGTTACTTTTTAATATTCAGTAAGTATCCCCCCCACCTTAGACTGTAAAAATAAAATCATGTCCTTCGCATAAAATCCAAAATCATTGTTTTTGATATGATTTTCTATGTAAAAATGTGTTCTAATCTCATTGATTTATAATATTTATTCGGTTCTGATAATATAGGTTTTAATTTCTCCTGGTTAAAAATAAATAAAATACAAAAAAAATAAAATAAAATGAATGGAATTCACCGAATAAAATAAAGCAATAAAATAAATGAATAAAAATAAAAATAATTGTTATTATATACAAATATATATAATAAAAATAGCTAAAAGACATTTAAGTTTTTTCTTTGTTTAATCAAAATTTTAAACTTTTTTTTTTACTTTTTAAAAAAATGTATTCTAATTTAATTGATTTATTTATTCGATCCTGATATTAGGTTTTAATTTCTTCTAAGTAAAAATACTTTTAATTGTTTTATTTTATATAATATTAAAAAAAAATGTATTTTTTTTCCCTTTTTGTAAATTAAGTTTCAATTGTTTTTTGGGTAACACTTTACAATAAGGTTCATTAGTTAAACATTAGTTAATGTATTAACTAACATGAACTAACCATGAGCAATACATTTGTTAATGTATTTACTAATCTTCATTAACGTTAGTTAACGGAAATACAGTTGTTCATTGTTTGTTAATGTTAGTTCACACTGCATTAACTAATGTTAACAATTTTAATAATGTATTAGTAAATGTTGAAATTAACATTAACAAAGATTAATAAATGCTGTATAAGTCCAGTTCATTATTAGTTCATGTTAACTAATATGGTTAACTAATGTTAACTAATGAACCTTATTGTAAAGTGTTACCGTTTTTTGTTTTGCTTTTTTCCCATTTCCTTTGTTTTTCCATTCATTTGCTTCATGCATTTTGGTGTTTATATGTGCCTTTTTTTTTTTTTTCAGGCATAACCAAGGCCTTGTGGGAACGAATTTATATTAACAAAAACGTAACTTAAAGTCCTTTTTCATAGTCCAATTAAATCCTGATATCTAAAGTCAAGTCCCCATTCCTAGAGTACATTTCCTACTAAACGTAATGTTAAGTGCATTGCGAACACTTTGTTGTTTCAAAGTATTTTGCATTAGTGCAGTGCTTTAGCTTTTAATCAAAGCAGGCATTTACGGCTGTGGATGCATTAGTGTTCACTGAAGCAGGCCGCTCAGGTGTTTAAACTCCAACTTGGGGTCATTTCTCCCTCCTGACTGTTTTTCTTCATCTAATGTGGGGTTTTTAGAGTCTTATGATGGCAAACAGCTCAAGTCTCATGAGACAAGCATTTAGTTTTTTCCTTTAATGTATCTGAGTTTATTTTACACAGCCGTCCGTTTGGCGGAGCAGAAACTGTTAATGATTTCAAGTGGCACATTATGAAGCCGTGACACAATGGTAGGTCTGGCTGGAGTGTTTCGGGTGACCTGATGGGACTGTTAATGGAGGGTCTCTGCTCTCTGATTGGCTGCTGCAGGAGGGGGGCAGTGATCTCATGGGAGAGGAATGTGCTCCTGTAGGTAGTGCGTCCCGTGTTCCCGTCACAGGCGTCTCTGCGGATGGATGATGTCATTTTGGAGAGACCCCGGACTGTTAATGTGGGCTCCTGCCAAATCCAGAATTAATTATCAATGAGTTACTGGCAACCACAAACACAGATGCACTATTTTAAACACTGTTTTCCCATTAGGAAACATGACTGTTTATTATGCAATGGACATGGGTTAAAAATAGGCTTGTTTGTGGTGTTCGCTGCTTGTAAGTCAAGCATCACGGTCTTACTATTTGGTGTTATTGATACCCAGAAATGATCCAGAACAATTCTGCAACAGTGTTGAATCATGTCAGCAAGATTTGGATGTTGTAGAATATAAACAGATTTTTTTTTTTTTTTTTTTTTTTTTTTTGTGGCTCAGTTATGGTCTAAATCAATGACATTTTGATCCTAAACTGTAAATGCTTTTCAAAATATATTCTTGTTATAAAAAAAATTGTAAATTTGTTTCTCATTTACTTTTTAGTTTTTATATTCTCATCCTACAAGAAAATATATTTTTCATAGAATCTATAATTTTTTTCTCATTTACCTTTATTTTGTTATTATATATTTCTATTAATTATATTGATATCTGACATTATTTTATTTACTTTATTCATGTTACTAAATAATGAACTTTAAATGTTTTTAATGAAAATATTTTCTTTTTATATATTATGATATTTAACATCACATTTATTTTATTTGTTTATATTACTAAGTGAAAACTTTTTCATTAATGTTTTTCTCATTTACTTTATATATTATAATTATATTTGACATTAATTTTTATTAGTAAATAATGAAGAAACTTAAAATTAAATGAGACATTATTCATTAATATGTATTTTATGGTATTATATATTTTTGATATTTATATTTGATGTATTTTATTCATATTACTAAATACTGACAAAGCTTGAAAATATTTTTAAATCTATTTCATATTATTATTATATTTGATATTTGACATTTTTATTCACATTACTAAATAATGAAGAAACTTTAATTTAAAATTTTTTTTTTCATAATTTTCATTTTTCTCTTTACTTTTATTTTATTTATGATATTATAATTATATTTGGTATTTGACATTATTTTATTCATATTACTAAATAATGAAGAAAAACTTAAAGAAATTAAAAATGTAAATAAATGTTTAATAAATGTTGCATTGTGCAAATTAATGATCCCAAATCACATTAAAACTGAAAACGAAATTTAATTGAAATTCTTTTTTACGTTATTTGTTTAATTTTGTCTTATCTTTGACTAAATGCATAAACAAATTAAGTAAACACAAATTTGTTAATTAACATAAATATATTTAAATTTTAAATATCTTTTTTTCATGTACTCATTTTTAAATAATAATTTTTTTTTTGAGACATGTAGACTGCAAGTTTTTCCATGCATTTACACATTACTAAATAAATGGACAAAAAGAAAAGAAAAAGGAGGCATTGCATCATGCCAGCAGGTTTTGCATGTGTATGCAATCTAAAACTGTAAATGTAGTTTTGTTGCACATTTATGATCTAACCGAAGGTCTTTTTAATTCCAAACCATGAGCACGTGTCTGCAGTGAAAGCTGATTATTGCAATCTGTGGAAATGCTGTGGGACTTGCTCTGCTCAGTACAGCAGTGGTTGCATTGCCGTGTAAGATCTTGTTTCATGTCATTCTTGTACGTCAGCACTTTTAGATTAGAGACCTGACTGACTTAAAACCTGCTATTTGGAGAGATGAGCATGATTTAGCAAGTTTTACTACTTTTTCTAGCCTGTTCCATCAGTGCATTTCAGTGCGAAAATGATATGTTATAAAGTGCATGATGAAACTCATATGATGTCATGCTGTTATTATGCCTGAGCATGTCAGATTCAGACATTGATTGAATACTACTGGATCTCAATGAATAAAAATGCTTGCCTTATCCAACGTCTATATATTTAATAATAATAATTTCAATAATAGTCTGCTTTTAGGAGCATAAAGATGCTTTGGTTTGACATTTTCACGACAATTATGCGCACTCACATTAAACTAATTAGTTTGACCTAGAAATGTGCTTAGCTGTCATAAAAGCAATGCTTATTCTGATTATTCTGGAATATATATATATATATTAGGGCCGGGACTTTAACGCGTTAATTTAGATTAATTACACAAAAATAACGCGTTAATTTTTTTTAACGCATTTTAATCGCACTTAATTTTGCACCGCGGAACGTTTCTCACTGGATGAGTTTCAGCGGACCGATTATACTGGAGCACCAACTAGCGTTCAGACAAAGGAATGCGCATATCACCGCAGCACATCGAGCCTCAAGTAGGGTTGTAACGGTATGAGATTTTCACGGTATGATAATCGTCTCAGAAAATATCACGGTTTCACGGTTTCGTGGTATACGGTATTAAACTATCATTATTATTATTATTATTATTATTATTATAATCATCATCAGCTACAATGACCCTTAAATGAATAAAAAGAGATGTTTTTTGGTTGAACATGGTTTATTGTAACAAACTTTTTTTAGTGAAAATAAAAAGTAAACTCATGGAAGTATGAGTCTACCTTTTGGGGGGGAAAAAATGAAAATGAAGTTGTGCATCACCCATTTGAACAAAATACGGAATAAGTTATTTCTCTTTATATTAGACACGAAT
>NC_133380.1:3848199-3868694 GCF_049309525.1 Garra rufa | reverse complement strand
TTTATATAATGGTGTATAAAATATTTTAAAATATATATTTAATAAAAAGACATATTTTAATATTTTTAGACATGCATATTATTTTTATTATTTAAAAATAAATAAATGTATTTGTGTATGGTTTATGTATAATAAAAAAAAAGGATTGCACTTAAAAAAATAATTTAATTTAAAACAGCCTTAAAAGGATTTTTAAGGATATTTAATTTGATTTAATTACAAGTTAATTTGTTTTGCACTTGAATAGTATGTTTGATTGCATGAAAAAGTTCGTGAGAGAACTGCTGGGTGTCGAAATGACATAAAAAGAATTAAAATAAAAGTTAAAAAAATTATTTTAATTGTAAAATGTAAAAATATAAATTATTTTAAATTATTATATAAATTGTTTGTAAAAAATCTTCATAAAAAAAAAACCCAAATGTGTGCAAATGTGTTTTTTAATTATTTAAATATTAACCACGTAAAAAGGTACTTCAAGTGAATATTTTAGGTTAAATTGGTTCAGGTGACAAAGAAAGTTTAAGAATCCTGATCTTCAAATCCTTAAAAATGTTAAACAATGTGTTGATATTTTAATGCACTAAAATACTAAAAAAAAAAAATTAGTTAATGCAAGTTTAAGTTAATTAATCAATTAACACTCAAATAAAATATAAATATTTACATTTTAAATAAAATAAATTTAAGTTCTTATCAACTTTTACATGATATAATTATTTTTCTACTCCATTTTGTTGCTGAAATATAAACGTTTATACTTTGGATATAAGAATAATTTGTTTTAATGACAGATTTATTCAAACATGCATTAAATAATAAATATTTAGTGACATTTTGTTCATGCATCAACTGAAAACAGCATAGAAACCTAATATTTTTAATGATTAGTTCATAATGCCTAATGCATATACAATATTAATCGCTTTAAAGTAAAGCAACCGTTTACAAGACCCGATAAAAAGTGAGGAAAACAAGAGTGCACAACCAGTTCCGCAGCTTTTTTTTTCCACCTTCAGTGGTGTTTTTGAAGGTTGTGTGATGGGGCGGCTCTCTCTTGATGCTATCTGTAGGCCGGCGGAGGTGTGGAGTTACACCCGTCCCATCAGGCCTCTCCCGCCGTGGTAATCGGAACCACACGGAATGTGTGCGGGAGCCTTTTCTTCTCCCCTCTTCCCTCTGCAACTGATAAGACAGAAATCTAATTAAAAGGGAGGCAGGCTGGCACACTTTGAAGGGCACGGGAATGCTCCGCTGGCACGCATGCTCCCGTCCGCTCTGTCTTCAGGGGTGCTAATAAAAAAAGAAACAGAGGGAAGGAAAGGAAGATTAAAAAATGCTGCATGCTTTGAAACTTTCGTGCCTTTTACAGTCCTGAAGGTTTATGGCGGGACTTAAACAGGTTTACAGGAAGTTCTGTGCACATCCCGCACATCTGTTAGACTTCATCCGAAAGTACAGACACAGCTGTCTATTGTTTCAAACTCATTAGAAAATCTATGTTCTGATCATTAACATAAGCTCATTAACATATGACCGCTCTTATTTGAATATTCAGCTCTTAATCCAAGAATTTCACCAGTTAGTCTTAAAGGTACAATAGCAAAAACAGCCTCTTTATTCAGATCAGAAAGGCGAAATATGGCCAAAAAAGATTGCATTTGCATTTTTGAGCCAATAAATCTTGACCTTAACATTATAAATCAACTCAAAGAAAAAAATATTTAATGCAAAATTTCTTCTTATGAATTTATCTGTTATATAAATGTAAATTGCACCAGTGAACTGAGAGTCTTAAAGGTACAGTAGCAAAAACAACCTGTTTATTCAGATCAGAAAAGTGAAATATGGCCAAAAAAGACTACATTTACATTTTTTAGCCAATAAACCTTTACCTTAATGTTATAAATCAACTTAAAGAATTTAAAAATAATGGAAAATATCACTTTTAATGCTTTTTATCATTTGATCTGTTACATAAATGTGAATTGCGAGTGTTAACTGAGAATCTTAAAGGTACAGTAGCAAAAGCAGCCTGTTTATTCAGATCAGAAAAGTGAAATATGGCCAAAAAAGACTACATTTACATTTTTTAGCCAATAAACATTGACCTTAACATTAGAAATCAACTCAAGGAAAAAAAATATTTAATGCAAAAATTCTTCTTATGAATTTATCTGTTATATAAATGTAAATTGCACCAGTGAACTGAGAGTCTTAAAGGTACAGTAGCAAAAACAACCTGTTTATTCAGATCAGAAAAGTGAAATATGGCCAAAAAAGACTAAATTTACATTTTTTTAGCCAATAAACCTTTACCTTAATGTTATAAATCAACTTAAAGAATTTAAAAATAATGGAAAATATTACTTTTAATGCTTTTTATCATTTGATCTGTTACATAAATGTGAATTGCGAGTGTTAACTGAGAATCTTAAAGGTACAGTAGCAAAAACAGCCTGTTTTTCAGATCAGAAAAGTGAAATATGGCCAAAAAAGACTACATTTACATTTTTTAGCCAATAAACATTGACCTTAACATTAGAAATCAACTCAAGGAAAAAAATGTAATGCAAAAATGTCAGTTTTAATGCTTTTTATGAATTGATCTGTTATATAAATGGCAATTGCACCATTTAGCTGAGAATCTTAAAGGTACAGTAGCAAAAAATTACATTTTTGAGCCAATAAAACCTTGACCTTAACATTATAAATCAACTCAAAGAAAACATTTTAATGCTTAAATGTAACTTTTAATGCTTTTTATTAATTGATATGTTATATAAATGTGAATTGCACCAGTTAACTGAGAATCTTAAAGGTACAGCAGCAAAAACAGCCTGTTTAGTCAGATCAGAAAGGTGAAAAATAGCTAAAAAAGCTAGATTTACATTTTTGAGCCAATAAACCTTGACCTTAACATTATAAATCAACTCAAAGAAAAAAAATATGCAAAAATTTACCTTTTAATGCTTTTTATGAATTGATCTGTTATGTAAATATGAATTGCACTCAACTCAATCAGAGTTTCCCGGCTCAAATTTTTTGATTTCGCTAATATTTATTCTGAAGGAAGATAGACATGTATAGGGATGAAAGCTAAAATATTAAATGTCATAGATGAATATTTACAGAGTAATCCATTATTTTGTAGAGGGAGGTCAAAATGCCAATTTTCACTTTAGATTCAGAGTCAAGTTACAGGGGGTAAAAATGACTTCAGAAAGATGGCAGCATCATTATGTTGTTTTTACACAGAGATTAGTAGTTATATTAGTCAAATATGTTGTCTTTAGCAATCTTTGTTGCATTATGTGCCAATGTTGACCATTCAAAAATGGGGAAACATCACTTTTCAAGTTTTTCCTCCAAAGTTTGCATGCCTGTAACTCAGGAAGTACTAAAGATACCTTAATGCCCTTTTAGATATTGGGTGTTAAGAAACTTTCCTTTTGTCATCTTTATTTTTAATGCCCTATGAGATTGGGTTCCAGAGATATTGGAACCTCAATATGCCTCCAGGAGTAAAATCGTTAAAATGTACACATTTCCAGTGGTCAAAAATCAAATGTGTGTCAGTTTAAAAAAATACGATACTTCTTTTATTTTAAAGAGGAATGTCTGAAGAACAAACAATGTTAAAACTGTAGATGTATCTTGTTTCATCTGTCAAGACAACTGCATTGAACATACCAGTCTGAGTGCTATAAATATTATTTTGCATGCCTATAACTCAGAAAGTATTAAAGATATTGCAATATGATTTTAGATTCTAGTTGATTCAGTTATTCTGATAGTGGGAAATAAGATACAATTCTAATTTCAACATTATTTTTTCTTCAGACATTGTTCTTTAAATGAAACAAGTATCAGCTCAGCTGTATACAAAGTGACTAACATTTGGTTTCCAACCACTGAAAATGGGTAACATTTAACAATCTGGACATGGAGCCACATTGAGATCCCCATATCTCTGGAAATGAACGATATAGGGTCTTGAAAATTAAGATGCTAAAAGAAAAGTAAATGAAGAACTAGAATCTAAAATCTTATTGTGATATCTTCAATACTTCTTGAGTTAAAGGCAGTCGAACTTTGGAAAAAGAATATTTATGGCACTCAGACTGGCATGTTCAATGCAGTTGTCTTGACAGAAATAAACGAGATACATGTCTAGTTTAAACATTATTTGTTCTTCAGACATTCCTTTTTAAAAGAAAATAAGTATCGTATTATTTCAAGCTGACCCACATTTGGTTTTTGACCACTGAAAATGTGTACGTTTTAATGGTTTACACCTGAAGCCACATTTAAATTCCAATATCTCTTGAACCAAATCTCATAGGGCATTAAAAATGAAGATGCCAAAAGAAGAGTTTATTAAGACCCAATATCTAAAAAGGCATGTAGATATCTTTAATACTTCTTGAGTTACAGGCATGCAAACTTTGGAGAAAAAACTTGAAAAGTGCTGTTTTTTCAATATTTTAATGGTCACCATTGGCACATAATGCAACAAAGATTGCTAAAGTCAACAGATTTTACTAATATAACTACCAACCTCTGTGCAAAAATAAGATAATAATGCTGCCATCTTTCTAAAGTCACCCCCCCCTTCCCCGTAACTTGACTCTAAATCTAAGGTGAAAATTGCCATTTTGACCTCAGTAAATATTCATTCATAACATTTTAATATTTTGGCTTTCATCACTATACATGTCTATCTTTCCTCAGAATAAATTTTAGCAAAATCTAAAATTTGAGCAGGGGAAGCAAAAACAGATCAGAAAGGTGAAATATGGCCAAAAAAAGCTACATTTACGTTTTTGGAGCAATAAACCTTGACTAACATTAAAAATGCAAATATGTCCTGCTTGATTTATGCATTTTCAAAGCTCAGTCAGGACAGGTGCGCTGCAGTCATCTAGATTTATATCTGTGCTTTTATATCATCTAATCCTCTTTAATTCACACAACCTGTTTGATCTGTTAGGTATTGAACATGTGAAAGGATTCAGAGTGTATCTGGAGGACAAGAATCCCGAGGGAAAGCAGTGCCAGCACATGATCCTGAAGGATCCGCGACAGCTTAACTTCTCTTACAAAACCATTGTGAGTATGATGTGGTTTATATTAGACTTGTAATTTAGTGGGAAATTAGTTTTTATGTTCATATTCATCTGTTTGGCACTATTTTGTGTGTTTCCCAACAGAGGATGAGCTCACAGCCCTTCGCTGGTCTCGCCTTTGAGACCGACTACATGGTCCGAATCGTGCCATTTCCTACATTCTTGAACGACAGCTTCTTTCCGCCATCTTTTCTGCGCACTAACAGTGAGTGTTAAATCTGAATGGTACACAAAATGATATAATTATAATTAAATGTTATAATGTAATTATAAATAGTTTAACTTGATATTTTGTAATTTATTTGTAATATTTATGATTTATTTTTTTTATTATTATGATATATAATTTTATAAATATTTATAATTATAATTAAAATAATGTTGTAATCTGGTGCACAACATGACAAATGTTACAAAATTATACAAATAAATTTTTTATTTTATAATTTATTATTACTATTATTATTTATTTCAAAATGTTATTTTTTATTAATATTTATTATACCATTTATTTAAAAATAATTCGAAAATATTCTGCTACACAAAATTAAAAGTGGCTTTTATAATTCACATGGCTATTATTAATATTATTATTATTATTTATGTCAAAATGTTATTTTTTATTAATATTTATTATACCATTTATTTAAAAATAATTCGAAAATATTCTGCTACACAAAATTAAAAGTGGCTATTATTAATATTATTATTATTATTAAATATCTGTAATTATTACTGTGATATTTTTTTATCAAAAATATTTAGAATTCTAAATAAAATTATTTAATAATCTGGTACACAAACTGCCAAATTTATAATAAAATGTTTATAATGTAACTTTGTAATTTGTAATATTTATTATTTATTTTCATCACTATTTTGACAGACTTTTCATGTTTTTTTTTAAATAAATATTTATAATTATAAGTAGAATAATTTAATAATCTGGTGCACAAAATGCCAAGTGTATAATTAAATGTTTATTATTTAATTATAAAATTATTCAAATATTTTACTTATTTTAGAATTTATTATCATTTATTACTATTATTAAATATGTATAAATATTTTTATACAAAAATATTTAGAATTATAATTAAAATCATTAAAAATCCTTCCTACAATTAAAATACACAAAATGACAAATTTATAATTAAATGTTTATAATGTAATTAAAAATGATTATATTAAAAATATTTTTTATTTTGTCATTTGTTTGTACTATTTATAATTATTTTTTATTATTATTATTTTCATACACAATTTAAATTTTTTTAATTTTAAATAAATATTTATAATTATGATTAAAATGATGAAATAATCTGGTGCACAAAATGCCAAGTGTATAATTAAATGTTTATTATTTAATTATAAAATTATTCAAATATTTTACTTATTTTAGAATTTATTATTATTTATTATTATTATTAAATATGTATAAATATTTTTATACAAAAATATTTAGAATTATAATTAAAATCATTCAAAATCCTTCCTACAATTAAAATACACAAAATGACAAATTTATAATTAAATGTTTATAATGTAATTAAAAATGATTATATTAAAAATATTTTTTATTTTGTCATTTGTTTGTACTATTTATAATTTATTTTTATTTTTATTATTATTTTCATACACAATTAAATTTTTATTTTATTTTAAATAAATATTTAAAATTATAATAATGTAATAATCTGGTGCACAAAATGCCAAGTGTATAATTAAATGTTTATTATTTAATTCTAAAATTATAAAAAATATTTATTTAATAATTTAGAATAATAATAAATAGAAATTAAATTAATTAATATTAATTAAATTAATAAAAATACTCTGGTACACAAAATTAAAAGTGTCATATGGTACTTTAATGCAGGTTAAATAGACTTGAACAGCCATGGAAACATTTACCAAAAACGGAAGTAATTTCTCTCCCTTGTTCCTTGCGTTCTCACAGGTTGTGAAGTACTTCTTGGCCCAGATAACCTCGTCTGCAAACCATGTGAGTTCTTTAGAAAGAAAGAAAATAAAGATGTCAAATCCAATTCATCTGTTTTTCTTAGACCAAGCTGTGAAACACCTAAACATGGACCTCAAAAGAACCCAAAACCAACCCTGTTTATCTTTGTCTTTCTTCCCTGACAGTCTGGAAACCCAAGATGCTGAATGTTTCTCAACTGGGATCTAATTTGCATGTTGTGTTTGACCACGCCCCCTCCACATTCGGCTTCACCTTCTACTATCTGTACTACAAGCTCAGACAGGAGGGGCCCTTCAGACTGAAACGCTGCAAACCTGTGAGCATTTACCTAGTAATCACTTTGAAACAATCCTGGCAATAATTCATAAACATTTGCATTCATAATTCAAGACTCTCATGTCATTTTAACAAGGTTTCCTAATGTTTTTCATGTTTGGGGTGACTGTAATTGTTTGCATATTCTGTTAGCTCTGAAGCTGGAAGTGAGATGTTCAGGGTTAATGCTTCCAGCAGCGTGTAATGCTCTTCCCAGACAGCTGGAATAATATATAGTCTTGTCCGGCGAATGGCCGCTCTGGGAAACGGACTTGTTCTGCTGCTTTCCACGCTTTGGTTGTGTTGGAGACGGAAATGAATAGAGCAGAGTGCTTTTACAGCAGTTCTTTGTCACTTAGAAACTGCGCTGGGAGTTAAAAGATGGCTATCTGTCTTTCTTTTGGCAAAGGACACATGTATTTTTGGTTCAGGACTGACTCTCTTCATGGGATAGTTTAGCCAGAAATGGATGTTCTGTCATCATTTACTCAGCCTCATGTCATTCAAACGCATTTGGCTTTCTTTCTTCTGTGAAACACTAAAGCAGAAGAATGTATAATAATTAGTGATTTATATTATTATTATTATTTAATATAATAAATAATTATGAATAATTAGTAAATAGTAAATAATTACTAGTAATAGTAATTAAGAAAAACACATTACAAATAAAATGTGTAATATAAAAATGAATATAATCATAATTTTTAAAATATTATTTACTAATTATTATTTATTTTTTACTTAATTATTATTATGCCTATTATTATTAGTAGTAGTATTTATTATTATTTATTAATAATAATGGCAATAATAAATATTTTTTATAATTATCTTATAATTTATCTTATTATATTATATTATTATAGTAATTAATATAAATATTATTAATACTAGTAATATTAATTGAGGAAACCACATTATAAATAGAATACAAAGAATAGCCTAATAATAATAATGTTTATGTAATAATAAATTATTAATAAATTGCATAATAATAATAATAATAATAATAATAATAATTATTATTATTATTGTTATGACTAGTAGTAGTAGTACTTATTATTTACCAATAATAATAATAATAATAATAATTATTATTATTATTAATACAATAAATGATTAAATATGTATTCAGTATTTATTTATTATTTTTTATAATTAGTATAGTTATTTTTCTTAATAACAATAATAATATTAATATATTTAGTATTTATTTAATCATTAACAATTCATTTTAATAATTCTTTATATTTTACTTAATTATTATTATACTATTATTAGTAGTAATATTTATTAATAATGGCAGTAATTATTTAATAATGCAATAAATTACTAAATTTATATTCATTATTATTTTTATAATTATTATTATCTTTTTTTATCTTATTATATTATATCAAAAATTATATTATTATAATAATTAATAAAGATATTATTAAATAATAATAAACACTACTAGTAATATTAATTGAGAAAAGCACATTACAAATAAAATGTATAATAATTATGGCAAAGAATATCTTAATAATAATACATTTAAATAGTAATAATTAATTTAAATAATTATTATTATTATGACTTGAAGTAGTAGTACTTATTAATAATAATGATGGCAATAATTATTATTATTAATTAAATATTAAATGTGTTCAGTATGTATTTATTATTTTGTATAATTATTATTCTTACTAATAATTATATTATATTAAATTAAATAGTTATATACTACTAGTAATGACATTTATTAGTAGTTGTAGTTTTTATTTATATTACAAATTAATAATAATAATATTGGTATTGTTATTATGTATGAATAATAATAATAATTACAATTTAAATGTGAACTTCAATTTTGAAGTCTCTTTAAGACTTTAGCGGAAGTGAACTTGGAATCACATTTTTTTTTTAGGTTTTATTATTTCAACACCACATGAGATGTTTCATATTTGTGTCATTTTGGAACACGACCTGCTTCTTTTGAACCACACTATTCACATCTTCTTCCTATTAGAGGGTGTGAAAGTATTGTCCTGGCTCTTTTCAGAAGAGCGCAGCGCTCATATCTGTAGCCGGGCCGGCCGGCATTGTTTGTAGCGATAATAGAAAGAGGTGAAATTTGAGGTGAGCGAAGCCACCAACGGGGGATTCCAGACTTCAGACGCTTTATGGATCTCTGTGAGATCATAGTTAGCATTTCAGTTTCCCACCGCTGGTTTCTGTGAAACTGAATGCATTAGAAACTACTTTAATGTATAGCATCCGCAAACATAAACTAGATGTGTTTGAATGTTTACCTTAATGTAGATGAGTTTGTTCCTTCATCAGATTTGGAGAAATGTAGCATTCAATCACTTGCTCAACAATGGATGTGAATGGGTGCCGTCAGAATGAGAGTCCAAACAGCTGATAAAAACATCACAATAGTACACAAGTTTTCCACACCACTCCAGTCCATCAGTTAACATCTTGAGAAACCAAAAGCTCCATGTTTGTAAGAAACTAATTCATCATTAAGATGTTTTTTAACTTCAAACCATCCATACTATTGCTTTCCCTGATGAAAAAGCCATTTTGTCTGAATTAGGAGAAAGATCTGCACAGATCAAGGACTGTTTACAAGCCAAAACAGTCTAAAAACAGGAGATGGATTTTTACACTGGAGGAATCGTTATTATGGATTATGGATTTTTATATTTTGGCCAGAAGCAATGGTTTGAAGTAAAAAAAAAAAGTCTTAATGATGGGTTTGTTTCTTACAAACACGCAGCTTTTGTTTTTTTAAGACATTAACTGATGGACTGGAGTGGTGTGGATTACTTGTGGATTATTGTGATGTTTTTATCAGCTGTTTGGAATCTCATTCTGACGGCACCCATTCACTGCAAAGGATTAATTAGTGAGCAAGTGATGAAATGCTACATTTCTCAAAATTGGATGAAGAAACAAACTCTTCTACATCTGCTGTTGTTATTATTTATTAATTTAATCATTATTATTTTATTAGTAATATTTGATAATAGTTGTAATAATTATTTATATTTTACTAAATAATTATTATTAAGACTATAATTAGTAGTAGAACTTATTCTTTATTATTTATATTAATGCAATAATTTATTAAATGTTAATTTATTATTTATTTATAATTTTTATTATTATTATTATTAATAATAATAATTATATTAAATATTAATAAATACTACTTATAACAGTAAAGCTCATTTAGAAAAGCACATTACAAATAAAATGTATAATTATAAAATTAATATAATAATAATTAAAAAATTATTTGTTTATATAATAATTTTATTGTACTCGTTTATTATAATGACTATTATTATTAGTAGTAGTCGTACTTATTAATTATTATAAATTATTATATATTATTCTTATTCATTATTTATTATTTTTATTTAATAATATGGTTATTATATTAATTTATGGTTATTATTATTATTAATTTTATTTCAAATAAAAATATCTAATAATAAAAATATCATAATATTCAATATATCATAACAATAGTAATAGTAATTGAGAAAAGCCCATTACAAATAAAATATGTAATATAAAAATAAATAATAATAATAATTACTATATATAATAATTATTTATAAAATAATAATAAATATTACTATTTATTTTATATAATCATTAATAATTAATTGTAATAATTATTGATATTTCATTTAATTATTATGACTATTATTAGTAGTAGTAGTACTTATTAATTTATATCTATTATTAATAATGTTAGTAATGATTATTATTAGCACAATAAATTATCACATATTATTTATTGAATATTTATCTATTATTTTTCTAATTATTATGATTATTATTTTTATTAATATTATTATATTATATTGAATAATAAACACTACTATTATTAGTTGAGAAAAGTGCATTTCAAATAAAATAATAATAATAATTATTTATATTTTACTAAATAATTATTATTAAGACTATAATTAGTAGTAGAACTTATTCTTTATTATTTATATTAATGCAATAATTTATTAAATGTTAATTTATTATTTATTTATAATTTTATTATTATTATTATTAATAATAATAATAATTATATTAAATATTAATAAATAATAATTATTATTAATTAATTAATATTTGTTTTATTAAATAATGTGTCTCTGCTTTCCTTGCAGGAACAAAATGGCCCTAAAACGACCTGTGTTTTACAAGACGTCACTCCGGGAACTTATGCAATCGAGGTTTGAGCGTTATTCATTTCATATGCTACTAATTAAGTTTTTATTTAACATTTATTGAGCTAAGCAAAAAAAAAAATTACCTTCTTATTCCTGCAGCTTCGTGATGACAACAACACGACCAGAAAACAGACTCAGTACCATGTGAGCCAAGGTAAAAAGACTGACATTTGTATACTTTTTGAACATTTAGCATCTCTATTTGCACTAATTAGATGTTGTTTGCGTTTGCAGTGCATTCTCCGTGGGCCGGACCGATCCGCGCTATGGCCATCACCGTCCCGCTGGTCATCATGTCGGCCTTCGCCACTCTCTTCACCGTCATGTGTCGCAAGAAACAGCAAGGTGCGTATCCGTCATTAGCGGGGATCGGGTTTCCTCCCTTTTGTCCAGTATTTGTAAGCCGATCTGTGTAATCTGACGGCATTGAGCAGGATTAATGCGTGATGGAATCTAAGCGTTTGCGCTCATGCCATTCTGCTGCAGCTCTGCTTCAGACACGCACAAAAGAAACTCCTGTAAGCCTGTTAGTGGGTAATGCGTCTTGCATAAGAAAAACTCATTCGTTACATGTTTGTGTTCACTTTCCAACATTTCGGGAAGATTTTACAAATAAAAGTGTCTCTAGAATAGTGTTGTTTTAGTGTCTTTGAGATGCTGTTATATTTCATATATTTTTTTATTTTAATTTTTATTTACTTATTTTTAGTACATTAAGTACAATTTTAGTACATTAAGTTAAACTTAATGAAAAAGAGAAATATTGCTTTGGCAACTAGATGAAATAAAATAAAACGTTTTTTTAATACATTATTTCAAGTTAAAAAAAAGTTTTTTTTTTAAGGTTTTAGTTTAATTCGTTTTTTAAATAGTTTTTTTTTAATTAACTGAAATGTAAAATGTTTTTTTTTTTTGTTAAATTCATTTAATATTTTATTTTCAAGTAACAATTTTTTTAATGCATATTTTTATTATTTTAATTAATTTAATGTTTAATTAATTTCAAGTAAGATAAAAGTTGGTTGGTATGGTTTTTGAAAAGTATGGTTTTAGTTTCAGTCAATTAGCTGAAATATAAAATGTTTAAGATTTTTTAAATTTCATTTAATGTTTATTTTATTTTAAGTAACAAATGTTTTTATGGTTTTATTTTCAGTCAACTAGCTGAAATGTAAAATTTAAATTAAGATATTTTTTCATTTTTTATTGTATTTCAAATAATGCTTATTTTATTTTTTCAGTTAATTTCCTAAAATATAAAATGTTTAATTTATTTCATTTAATGTTTATTTTATGGTTTTAGCTTTTGTTAATTAGCTAAAATATAAAATGTTTAAGATATTTTTTAAATATTTAATTTTATTTAATTATTTTTATTTTGAGTAAAAAAAATGTTTTTTATGGTTTTAGCTGAAATATAAAATGCTAATTTCATTTTATGTTTATTTTATTTTAAGAAACAAAAATGTGTCTATGGATTTAGATTGCTTTGGCAACTAGCTGAAATAAAATAAAAAGTTTTTTTATACTTTATTTTATTTCAAGTTTAAAAAATGTTTTTTTTAAAGGTTTTAGGTTAATTAGTTTTTTTAATTAGTTTTTAATTATCTGAAATATAAAATGTTTAAGATTTTTAAAATTTCATTTAATGTTTATTTTATTTTAAATAACAAATGTGTTTATGGTTTAATTTTCAGTCAACTAGCTGAAATGTAAAATGTTTAAGATATTTTTTTATGGTTTTATTTTCAGTTAATTTCCTAAAATATAAAATGTTTAATTTATTTCATTTAATGTTTATTTTATGGTTTTAGCTTTTTAGTTTTTTAATATTTAATTTTATTTAATTATATTTATTTAAGTAACAAAAATGTTTTTTATGGTTTTAGCTGAAATATAAAATGATAATTTAAAAAAATATATTTTATTTCATTTTATGTTTATTTTATTTTAAGAAACAAAAATGTTTCTATGGTTTTAGATTTAGTAAACTATCTAAAATATGTGTAAGTTTTATTTTTGATATATTTTATTTCAGTTAATGTATATTTTATTTCAAGTAATGAAATTGTTTTCTCCAACTAGCTTAAATAATATATTTTTTATTTTAGTTATCCTTTTTTTATATATGTTTTTAATTTTATTTAACTATAATATGATTAGCCTAAGTCTATAAGATGTTTTTCCCATACCTACAGTATTTTAGGCTAAAAATATGGTACATTTTTGTAAAGGTGAATGTGAGGTGATGTAAGACAGAAACATCTGTTGCTCTAACATGGACAAATTAGGCTTTACTTTCAGTTCTTACAGTGCTCTAAAAGGAGCTCTGATCATATGGAAACAATAAATGCACTTTTTTTCCCACTCGCTACAAATCTCATTTGATCCTGGTTAGATTCACGTCTCTGATCTGAATTCCTCTGCAGAGAACATCTACTCCCACCTGGACGAGGAGAGCTCAGAGTCTTCATCTCAGACCACGGCTCTGAATGCAGACAGACCCTGGCCCAGACCCAAGATCTTCATCTGTTACTCCAGTAAAGACTGTCCCAAACACCTCGCCGTCATCCAGAGCTTCGCCTTCTTCCTGCAGGACTTCTGCGGCTGTGAGGTGAGGTTATTTAAATGAAATTAATACTTTTATTCATTAAGGATACATTAAGGATTAAGGTTAAGGATACATTAAATAGATCAAAAGTGACAGTAAAGACAACTATGATGTTACAAAAGGTTTCTATTTTAAGTAAATGCTGTTCTTTTGAACTTTATATTCATCAAATAATCCTGAAAAATAAAATGCACCTCTGTTTTCACAATAATTAAAAAATGATTAACTGTTTTCATCACTGGTAATAATCAGAAATGTTTCTTGAGCAGCAAATCAGCATATTAGAATGATTTCTGAAGGATCATGTGACACAGAAGACTGGAGCAATGATGCTGAAAATTCAGCTTTGCATCACAGAAATAAATTACATTTTAACATATATTCACATATAAAACAGTTATATTAAATTGTAATACTTTTTCATGTTTTTACTGTTTTTACTGTGTTTTTGATCAAATAAATGCAAACTTGGTGAGCAAAAGATTCAAAAAAGAATTCTATTTTAAGTAAATGCTGCTCTTTTGATCTTTATATTCCTGAAAAATAAATGCATCTCGGTTTCCACAAAAAAAAATGAACTGTTTTTAACATTGAAAATAATTAGAAATGTTTCTTGAGCAGCAAATCAGTATATTAAAATGATTTCTGAAAGATCGTGTGACACTGAAGACTGGAGTAATGATGCTGACAATTCAGCTTTGCATCACAAAAATAAATTACATTTTAACATATATTCACATACAAAACAGTTATATTAAATTCTCAAATTATATTAAAAATTTTCACAGTTTTACTGTGTTTTTGATCAAATAAATGCAAACTTAGTCAGCAGCAGATTTAAAAAAGAAGTTTGGTTTGAAATGTTTGCTGATGACGCCCTCTAGTGGCAGAAAAAAGTTGGAAAGCTTTTTTGTGTTAATTTACTGCAACCATTTGTTTTTTTTACATTGACTGTCACTCTATATAGACTAATACAATCAGATACAACGTCATTTCTCTAATATTTCTTACAGTATATATTGATAAATGTAGCATTTACTTAAATGGTATGAAATGACTGGATGCTTTTAACTGATTTCCTATAATGCACAATGTTTCCATTTAACATGTATTTTGAGGTGCAGCTTGTTATATTAATGGAGTGTTTCACAACACTGTAAAAAGTTTTCACCACATTCACCTTAAAAACGTAAGTTCAGCAGCTGCCTTAAGTTTTTAAGTAAAATCAGTTTAAAACTACAAGTCATTTTAACTTATTACAATCAAAATTAGTTGATTTAACTTCTTAGCAGCTGCTAAACTTAAGTTTTTAAGTTGAAACTGGTGAAAACTTTTTACAGTGTAGTTAGCACTATTTAAACTGGTTACCCATTAAAAAAATGTGACCAAAATTTCAACTCGCTTCAGTGATTGACTTATAATTACGTCCTTAAGCATTTTGTTAAATTAAGAGTATCTAATTAATCTGTTGTTTGATATCTTTATATTTAAAGAGAAACCTATAGTTTGCAAAGTCGGACATCAGTTATGATTTTCAAGGGTGTTGAATTTAGTAGAGATGCTATGACATATCCGGACCGATATCTAGACACTTCTAAATTGTCTCTAGAAATAATTTTGATCAAACAATGTAAGTAAGTTTCGATAAATCATTTGATTTAGGTCGGGACTTCTGAGCATGTATCGTGAATCAGATTGGAACTTTGGAGCTTGTTTGTAAATCATTTGATTCCGATCGGAACTTTGGAGCTTGTTTGTAAATCATTTGATTCCGATCGGAACTTTGGAGCTTGTTTGTAAATCATTTGATTCCGATCGGAACTTTGGAGCTTGTTTGTAAATCATTTGATTCCGATCGGAACTTTAGAGCTTGTTTGTAAATCATTTGATTCCGATCGGAACTTTAGAGCTTGTTTGTAAATCATTTGATTCCGATCGGAACTTTGGAGCTTGTTTGTAAATCATTTGATTCCGATCGGAACTTTGGAGCTTGTTTGTAAATCATTTGATTCCGATCGGAACTTTGGAGCTTGTTTGTAAATCATTTGATTCCGATCGGAACTTTGGAGCTTGTTTGTAAATCATTTGATTCCGATCGGAACTTTGGAGCTTGTTTGTAAATCATTTGATTCCGATCGGAACTTTAGAGCTTGTTTGTAAATCATTTGATTCCGATCGGAACTTTGGAGCTTGTTTGTAAATCATTTGATTCCGATCGGAACTTTGGAGCTTGTTTGTAAATCATTTGATTCCGATCGGAACTTTGGAGCTTGTTTGTAAATCATTTGATTCCGATCGGAACTTTAGAGCTTGTTTGTAAATCATTTGATTCCGATCGGAACTTTGGAGCTTGTTTGTAAATCATTTGATTCCGATCGGAACTTTGGAGCTTGTTTGTAAATCATTTGATTCCGATCGGAACTTTGGAGCTTGTTTGTAAATCATTTGATTCCGATCGGAACTTTGGAGCTTGTTTGTAAATCATTTGATTCCGATCGGAACTTTGGAGCTTGTTTGTAAATCATTTGATTCCGATCGGAACTTTGGAGCTTGTTTGTAAATCATTTGATTCCGATCTAACTTTGGAGCTTGTTGTGATTGTCAAGGGTATAAAATTTAGTAGAGCCGCTATTACATGTCCATACACAGCCACTATTAAATTGTCCCTGCCAATAATTTTAATCAAACAATTAAATGTCTGTTGTCTGAATGCTCAGGTGGCGTTGGATCTCTGGGAGCACTTGGAGATCTGCAAGGAGGGTCAGATGTCGTGGTTGAGCCGGCGTATCGACGAGGCTCACTTCATCATCACCGTCTGCTCCAAAGGCCTGAAGTACTTCGTGGAGAAAAGACACCGCAAGGGCAAGGCCACGTCGAAGGAGAAAAACCGAGAACCGTCCGCATCCGACTCCACCAGCAACAGGGACCTATTCATCGTAGCCACAGCGATGATCGCAGAAAAAATCAAAGAGGTGCATCAAAAGTCCTCAGACCTCTCACGCTTCATGTCGGTGTACTTCGATTATTCTCATGAGAACGACATACCGACGTCACTCAGCCTGGCGCCCAAATATAAACTAATGGACCAGCTGCCCCAGCTCTTCGCTCGGCTTCATTCCCGCCAGCTCAGCCTGACCGATCGCGAACCACAGCCGCCGAATGTCAGCAAACGCAACTATTTCCGCAGCAAATCGGGCCGCTCGCTATACGTGGCCATCTGTAACATGCACCAGCACATCGAGCAGGAGCCAGACTGGTTCGAGAAGCAGCTCATGCCACCACCGCCACCCAATAAACGCCTCCCGCCTCCTGAGAAGCTCGAATCGGGGCTCGTTCTGAACGAGGTGAAGCTCAAACACCCGTCGGAGAGCGACTGTCCGGTGAGGAGCAACGTCCTCGTCCTGCCGCAGACGCCGAAGCTGGCTCTTTCGCTGAGTTTGTCGCAGGAGGATCTCGGGGAGGGTTCGTCCCATCAGGACGTGGGGTCGTCCAGGCCGGACGGATCAGCCAGTCCAGTGGAGATGCCCAGAGATTCGGGGATCTACGATTCGTCGGTTCCTTCGTCGGAGCTCTCCATTCCGCTGATGGACGGACTCTCGCCGGATCACGACAACTCGTCTCTGGCTGACAGCGTGTCCTCCTCCTCAGGACTTGGTAAGAATTTTAAGCAATAAAATAAATATAGCATTTCAATTTAGGATAATATTTTTTATTTTACTGTATAGTGGTATTATTGCAATCATAATTTTCTGATTGGTTTAATTTTCTAATCTAAATAATGGTAAAATAAAAATGTAATTTTATTATAAAAGTTTACTACTACTACTACTACTACTTATTATTATTATTATTATTATTATTATTATTATTATTATTAAATAATTAAATACTCTGTTTATTTTATAAACAGTACAGTAGTATAATTGCAGTGGTTATTTATTTTTCCATTAATTTGTTTAATGTTTATTATTTAAATAATAAAATAAAAATATGATTTTGAAATAATAATAATAATAATAATAATAATTCTTGTTGTTATTTAATAATAAAATATTATATTATTATTAAATATATCTTTAAAAATATTTATATTTAACAGTAAAGTGTTATGATTGCAGTAGTATTTTATTACCACCATTTTTCATTTTATTACCATTTATTAAATAATTAAATGCATTTTAATGTATGGAACAGTAGTATGATTGTAATAGTAATTATTGTTTTATTAATTAGTTTTATGTTTATTATTTAAATAATAAAATACAAATATGATTTTGAAACAATACTAATAATTATTCTTATTGTTAATAATAATAAAATAAAAAAATAATATATAATAAAAAAATAATATTAATTTTATTAAATAGTAATTTCTATTTTAAAGTACTATTGTATGAATGCAATAATATTTTTATTGATCAGATTAATTTTATTATTCTAAAATTGATGATAATAACAATAGGGATACTAGAAATAATAATAATAATAACAATAATAATAATAATATAATTATTATTGTTATTAATAGGATTATTAATATTAATTAATAATTATCATTATTAAATAGTATTTTTCCAGTATATTATTGATTGCATTAGTAATATATTTCTTTACTGAATAATTTTGATTGTTTAATTTGTATCACTTAAATTGCTATACATTTAAATGACTAATTGCTATAATAATAATAACAATAATAATAATGGTAAATTAAATTAAATTGAAAATTAAAAAAAAAAAAAAATTAAAATGAATCAGTAAAGAAATATATTATCTTTGCATTCATAATGATATACTAGAAAAATAGTATTTAATAATAATAATAATAATAATAATAATAATTATTATTATTATTAAATACTATTTAAAGTTTTAATGTTTTATTGTTTTAATATTTTAGATGCAATTTTTATCACTTAAATGGCTATACATTTAAACGACTAATTGCTATACTATTAATAATAATAATAATGATAAATTAAATTAATTTACTATTATTATTATTATTATTAAAAATTGTAAATAAAATTATTAAAATTAATCAGTAAAGAAATATATTATCTCTGCAACCATAATAATATACTAGAAAAATATTATTATTATTATTAAATACTATTTTAAGTTTTAATGTTTTATTGTTTTAATATTTTAGATGCAATTCGTATCACTTAAATTGCTATGAATGTTAAATTGCTAATTAATATAATAATAAGAATTATTATTATTATTATTATTATGGACTTTGAAAATAGAGGTTTATGCGACATATATTGATGATTTGTGTGTTTGTGTTTGCAGGTGATGAAGAGCCCCCTGCTGTCAGCTCTCTGCAGTGCGCAGCTCCCACAATATGCAAAGCAGAACTTCATCACAACATCCATCAGAGTGAAGGACTCATAGCCGCTGCCTCCACTTAGTGGCCTTCAGCTGAACTTGCATCGCCACTTTAATTCCCGTACTTACCACTGACTTGGACAAGCTGCCAGCGGCTCTTCAGAATCCCTCATCAGGGAAAGTCTTTGACGGATCGGATCTTAAGGGATTGAACATTGAAGCGTCTGAAAACTTTATGTCAAGGCGCTTTTTAACCAAAGTGGTTGCGTACTTAGTATGCAGCCGTGTCCGTTGTGTTCCAGCTGTGTCAAATCAACGTCATTCAGACCTTAAAATGCCTTAAAAGTGCCATGAAGCTGTGGACATGAGTGTGGAGCTGAATGTGAGTTGTTTTAACATGTCATTTCACTTTTATTTATTGCGTTAACACGCTTCAGTAGACCGGGGATCGTTTCACTGAAGCTGTTTGGAAATGACGCTCGATTTTAGAAGCATATCAAGAGCTTTTTAATGATTTTAGGCCATTGTTTGTTTTAAGTGGATCTTAAAAAAAGTTTTAAACATGTTGACAGCAGCGTAAACAGACTAGAGTAGCTCTAATGTTTGTTTATGACAAAGGGAAGTACAAGCTAAAACAACTGAGATGTGCCATTTTGTTAACTTTATGAGTTTTATTTGTGTACTTTGTTTATCCAGGTTTTGTACAGTTTTTTTTTTTTTAGAATATTAGAAGTGATTTCTACATTATATAAACTTTGTACTGTTTTATAGTACTCTAATGTAGGAGATACGACTTAATAAACTAAGATTTATATGCATTGTGCATTGTGACTGCGTTTTTTTTTTGTGAGGTTTCCTATATTTGAAGTGCAAAAATACACAAAAAGTGT
>NC_133380.1:3820643-3847699 GCF_049309525.1 Garra rufa | reverse complement strand
ATATATTTAAAAATGTATTTTAAAAATGTATTTTAAAAATAAGAAAAAAATATATAATTAAGATTTAAAAATACATATATGTTTTAATGTGTGATTAACATTATTTTTCTATCAAACATTTAAAAAGATATTCAATTTTTCTAAGCTATGCATCACATGTATACTTCACCCACATTTTAAATTATAATATATATATAAAGATCTTTTTTGTATTTAAAAAAAAATTACAATTTTCCAAAAAAAAAATCCAAAATGCATTGCACAGTAAAAATATTCACTGAGAAGTGAATAAATATAATCACAATTAAAAAATACATACATATGTTTTAATGTGTGATTAAATAAAAAGTCAGGCATCACACGTATTCTTCACCAAAAAATCCAAAATGCATTGCACAGTAAAAATATAATATATTAAAATAAAATAATATATTAAAAAAATGTTTTTTGCAAAAATTGAAAAAAAAGGAAAAAATGTAAAATATATAATTAAAATAAAAAAATACATATGTTTTAATGTGTGATTAAATAAAAAGTCAGGCATCACATGTATTCTTCACCAAAAAATCCAAAATGCATTGCACAGTAAAAATATAATATATTAAAATAAAATAACATTTAAAAAAAAAAAAAAAATTAAATATTTTTTTAAAAAACAAGGAAAATTTTTTTAATATATAATTAAAATGTAAAAATACATAAATATGTTTTAATGTGTGATTAAATAAAAAGTCAGGAATCACATGTATTCTTCACCAAAAAATCCAAAATGTACAGTAAAAATATAATATATTAAAATAAAATAATATATTTTAAAAAAACTTTTTGCAAAAATGGAAAAAAGGAAAAAATGTAAAATATATAATTAAAATTTAAAAATACATACATATGTTTTAATGTTACATGAATGTTGCGTTCTCGCCATTTCTGTTGCAATTTTTTTTTCCAAAGTTAATAACTTTACATTTACAACCTTACAAAGAATTTACATTAAATTCAATAAGTTACTTGGTTTTTTTTTCCCCTGACATTTACTAGTAATTACAGACAGAATTGTTTCCAGCAGCAGTTTTTCTCAGTGTAGGAGACGCAATAGAGATATTAAAGAGCTGATTAGTGATTTCTAGTTGGTGTGGGTCTGAAGCTCTGTGGAGTCGGGCGAGCGACTCCGAAACACCAGCCAGAGGCAAAAGAGAGTCGGTGGCAAAGGCTCACGAGAATGACGGAGATCCTGCAAATTTAAAGGTGCTGCGAGCAGAACGGCGGCCCTCGGGGGACGATTTTAAGGCTTATTAATATCTCATGGCTCTGTCCCACTGACTTCTGCCCTCCTCATTATAATACGACGGCAGCCAGCCAATCAGAGCGTGCGGCTGATGCCGGGGGTCAGGAGGGCGGGTCTGGTGAATATTAATATTTCTAAATGCATAATTCTGCGGTGCCCAGAGGTCAGCGACGGGGGGGACGGACCCTGCGGCAGATCGTCTAACCCACTTCAGAAACCAGCACCAACACACAGCCAAAGAAAATGACTGGAGCTGTGTGTGTTTTCATGACGTTCTGGGTCAAAACATAGTGAGCTCACTACATAGACAGCTTTTTAAGGGAGCACAGGCCTGACATAAAGACTGTAGCATCATTTAAGTGTCCTTCTAAAGTACTTTCTTTCAGTCAGGCATCATGTGTGTCCTTTAACAGTAAATTCCAGAATGCACTGCACAAAGCTCAGGAAAATATTAGGAGAAATCAAATATATTTATGTATATTTTTTTTAAATATTTGACTAAAAAAAGTTTAAAATATATAATTTATATAATACAATATAATAATAAATAAATAATAAAATAAAAAAGGATAAAAAAAAACAATATATAATAAAAATATATAATAAAAAATATATAATAAATATAAATATAAATATAAAATATATAATATATATATATATATATATATATATATATATATATATATATTAGTGGTGGGCATAGATTAATTTTTTTAATCTAGATTAATCTAGATTAAATCTTGAAATTAATCTAGATTAATCTAGATTAAAATGGCTAATTTGAATTCTTCTGAAAGCATTCAGAATATGTGTGCTACCCAAATAATGACTAAAAGTAAGTCTTTGAGAACGGGTTTCTCAAGCCAGGTGGCACATTAGACCAGGCGCTCATCTCCTGTTTCCAAAATGCATTACAAACTGCTTGACAATTGCATTTAAAACACAATTAACTATACAAACTTGTGTAACCAAGTACTTCTGCGCAAAAGGCTGTACGACGTGCGCGTTCCAGTAAAATACACAGGCGCGCGGGTATGGATAGCCTATCTGCGTGCATCTTACAAAAAACTGCGTTGCTTTTAGAAGCGTCAATTCAGTTGTTGCATATAGTATAATGTCTTTATTTCGGGATTATCAAAGTAAATTATAACTCAAACTTGAGATTTTACTGGGGCACAGCAGATTTTCACTGGGGCACGTGCCCCAGTAAAAAGGGTCTAGCAACGCACCTGCCCTGAAGCGGCTTCATAACTGCATCCATGTCTGCGCGTCTCATTTGATGTGGTAATTTCACAGAAGTTGAAGACTCGTTCTCGCCCCCTACATTGCAATTCAACTAGATATCCGTCATCCGCGCTAAAATATCAAAGTGAAAGTCATCATATCTTGCGTAGTTTAGACCCAGCTCCCAACCCAACTTTGAGAATAGATTAACGGCGATATTTTTTTTATCGCGCGATATGAGTCTCACGTTAACGCAGCACGTTAACGCCGATAACGGCCCACCACATATATATATATATATATATATATATATATATATAAATGTAAAGGAAGGCATCACATATATCCATAAAGTTATAAACATATTTAGAAATGTATTTGAAAAATATTTAATAAAAATACATTTTACATATATACGAAAATAAAAAACATGCAATATATATATATATATATATATATATATATATATATATATATATATATATAAATAATACAAAAATTTATTTCTCAATGTTAACAATATTGAAAAAAATATATTTTTTTTTAACTGTTAAAAAACTGTTTCAATATATATGTAATCCAAAAAATATAATAAATATATTTAAAAAAAAGTTAAAATATTGAAAAAATTATTAAATATATTTTTTTATTTAAACAATGTTCAAAAATATTAAAAAATAATAAAGTAAAGGCAGGCATCACATGCATCCTCTATCAAAAATCTAAGAGTGCATTTAAATAAAATATCTATATTTAAAATTAAATATCTCTATATATTTAAAAATATATTTAACAAATATATTATATATATATATATATATATATATATATATATATATATATATATATTTAAAATATAAAAATATATATATATAATCTTATTTAAATATTCACTCACAAGTCAAAAATATATACTTAAAAATATATTTATTTAAAAAAAAGTATATATATAAAATATATATAATACAAAATAAATGTAAAGGAAAGCATCACATAAATCCTTCACCAGAAATCTCAGAATGCACTGCATAAAAATATATATAAATATTTTAAAGAATATTTTGAAAAATAAATTTTTTTCTTCACAATTCTGAGTTTATATCTTGCATTCAAATGATACAAAAGTCCACATTGTGAGATATAAACGCAGAAATAAAATAAACTGAAAATAAAGTTTACTGAAATCAAGCATAAAAACTTAAAACATATTATTATTTCAGCCAGTTCTCAAAGCAACACCTCTTATTTTTGTTTAGTGTAATTTGAAGTACTAAAATCACTAAAACAAATTAATAAAAATTACAATCATATTTAAAAAATAAAATAATACTAATAAAAATTACAGAACCATATAACAAAATGACTAAAACTTTACTTAAAATTAATCTTAAAAAAAAGAAAATGTAAAAATAAATTTTAATTCAAAAGAGTGACAAAACCTAGTATTATAATAGTATATCAATGATAATAAGGCTGGACTAGAGACTTCCGGCTCATCATGAACATGATCATGTGTTTGTCAGTGCAAACACACACTCATCTCTCTGCATCTGGTTCAGCTTTAGCAGGAATGCTAACTTAAGTGCTATAGGCTGGTTTAGATTTACCACAAACAAGCTCCATCTGGCCGCCGTAACCCCGTCTCAACCCCGCGGCGCTGACAGCCCTCATGCAGCGGCCCGGACCGGCAGCGCGACACGCCGGACTGACATCCGCTCTGGAACCGGAAGAAAGACGAGAAGATGCGGGACGCAGATAAATCACACTAGAGGTGCAAAATACGTCCTTTAGACCTGCATCAACATGAATATGAACATGCTCTGATTACACCATCAGCCAAAAGACAAGGGAAAAATCCTGCTCTCAGAACGTTCTTTCAGTAACATTCATTCAACATTATCAAAACATTACCTATACATCATTCATGAAACGTTTTTCTGAAATATCCCAAGTAGCAAGTTTCAAAATATTTCTGTATGCTTTAACTTAAACCACTAACACTTAAAAAAAAAGAAAAAATTAAGTAAAAAATAAAATAAAATAAACATTAACTGAAAATAAAACATAAAACATTGTTTTTTTTATTTACTTATTTATCATAACTTCTTTTAGTTGGCTAATTCAACATTTCTTTATATTTATTTAGTGTAACTTGATGCATTTAAATAACTAAAACTGAAATTAAAATTTGCAAAAACTATATAGACATCTTAAAAACGAATAAAATGCACAAAACTAAATGAAAACAGAAAATATACGAAAGAAAAAAATGTAAAATATTTTTAAATAAATAAACAATAATAATAAAACACACACACAACAAAATTAAAACAGAATTTAAAGTTTTGAAAAAAAAAAATTTAAATATTTTTTAACAATGTTATAAAAATTAAATTAAAAAGTCAGACATAAAGAATATCCCAAGTAGCAAGTTTCAAAATATTTCTGTATGCTTTAACTTAAACCACTAACACTTAAAAAAAAGAAAAAATTAAGTAAAAATTTTAACAAAATAAACATTAACTGAAAATAAAACATAAAACATTGTTTTTTTTTATTTACTTATTTATCATAACTTCTTTTAGTTGGCTAATTCAATATTTCTTTATATTTCTTAATATTTATTTAGTTTAACTTACTAAATACTAAATACTAAAACTGAAATTAAAATTTGCAAAAACTATATAGACCTCTTAAAAACTAATAAAATGCACAAAACTAAATGAAAACAGAAAATATACGAAAGAAAAAAATGTAAAATATTTTTAAATAAATAAACAATAATAATAAAACACACACACAACAAAATTAAAACAGAATTTAAAGTTTTGAAAAAAAAAAATTTAAATATTTTTTAACAATGTTATAAAAATTAAATTAAAAAGTCAGACATAAAGAATATCCCAAGTAGCAAGTTTCAAAATATTTCTGTATGCTTTAACTTAAACCACTAACACTTAAAAAAAAGAAAAAATTAAGTAAAAAATTTAACAAAATAAACATTAACTGAAAATAAAACATAAAACATTGTTTTTTTTATTTACTTATTTATCATAACTTCTTTTAGTTGGCTAATTCAATATTTCTTTATATTTCTTAATATTTATTTAGTTTAACTTACTAAATACTAAATAGTAAAACTGAAATTAAAATTTGCAAAAACAATATAGACATCTTAAAAACTAATAAAATGCACAAAACTAAATGAAAACAGAAAATATACGAAAGAAAAAATATTTAAATATTTTCAAATAAATAAATAATAATAATAATAAAACACACACAACAAAATTAAAACAGAATATCTTTTTTTAAAGTTTTGAAATATTGGAAAAAATATATATATTTTTATATTACATTTTAACAATGTTAAAAAATTAAATTAAAAAGTGAGGTACCACATGTTTCCTACACCAAAAACCTAAGAATGCAAAAAAATATTCACGCACAAATTACTAAATATTTAATTTAAAAAATTAAAAAATAAATATTTTTTTAAAGTGCCAAATATTTGAATCAATATTTAAAAAATAGAAAAATAATAATAAAAATAAATGTATGTGCTTTTCTTGCAATCAAATTATATAAAACATCTGAATTGTGAGATATAAACTCAAAAAAACACCCAGAAATATGAGACAAAATGTCACAATTACCTTTTTTTTTTTTCCATGGTGGAAAAAAAAATACTAGACAAATCAGGTGCTATTACAGTTAACTAAAACTAAAACTACAACCATAAAACTTAAAATAATAAAAAATCAAATCTCAATTATACAAAGAGTGCAAAAATATTTAATGAATATTTTAAAATGAAGCAAATAAAAATAAATATATATGCTTTTCAATTCAAATGATATAAAACATCTGAATTATGAATTATTTTTCATTTTATTTTTCAGTTTAAAAATTTGCAAAAACTATACATTTACAAAAAATAAAAAGGCACACAACAAAATGAAAACAGAAAAATAAGACACAATGCAATTAAAAAAATGGATTAAAACATTGACATTTTAAAAATATATTTTTATATAAAAGTTTAAAATAAATGTAATGGCAGGAACCACATATATCCTACAGCAAAAATCCAAGAATGCAAAAAATACTTACAAATTAATAAATATATTTAAAATAAATAAATAAATATTAATTATATTAATAATAAAAATAAATGCATTTTCTTTTCCTTGCAATCAAAAGATATAAAAAGAATTGTGAGATATAAATTCAGAACTGCATGAAAAATAGCCCGAATTATGAGACAAAATGTCACTTTTATTTTTTTTTTTCATTTGCAAAAACTATAGACATTTTAGAAAACCTAGTAAAAAATGCACACAACAAAATGAAAACAGAAAAAAAAAGAAATAAATAATTAGTAAAAAACGTAAAAAAAATTACTCAGACAAATTAATAAAAATATTTAAAAATATAAATATTTAAAAAATTATATTTTTTAAAAAGTGCAAATATATTTTTATGTATATTTTAAAATGAAGCAAATAAAAATAAATATATTTGCTTTTCCTGCAATAAAATGATATAAAATATCTGAACTGTGAGATTTAAACTCAGAGTTGCACAAAATGTGGAAAACATGGTGAAAAAAAAAATACTAGACATCTCAGGGCTTTCACAATTAATTAAAACAAAAAATAGAACAATAAAACTTAAAATAATAAAAATAAATTAATAAAAGAAAATAGACAAAAAAAGACAAAAAATAATGAACTTGGGTAATTTCTTATGGATATATTTGTTAAATCCAATTGTATTTTAACCAGGACAAGAAAGGAAAAAGCATTAAGTTCTCCTCATCTGTAAGTGGGACAGTTTTTGTGTCCCTAAAACTATATTTCTTATTCTCGCAGTGATTTTCGGCGCGGCCCGCGAGACGATTCCTGGACTCCAGGTCTGTCAGTGTCATGAAATAATTACACATAAATATTCATGCCATGTTTCTATGCAAAATAGCATCTGTTTTTGAAATAACATACCATCTGTTTTGGGGACTTTTAGGGACAATTGTGATAAAGAGCTCTTGTGATACGCATTATCCATTTTGATCTGAAGAGACGGATGTTTTGCTTGTGCCTTTGGATGGCGAGCCGTGTTTCGCTAATAGATCATCTAAATCGCGCCATGAAATCCTCATCAAACAACTGGAGATATTCACTGTATTTTCTTCATTTATGCTTTGTTTTTACCATTTCAACATGGCCAAATAAAACTAACTCTGTGGTTTAAATGCATAGAAATGCATTCTTTTTGGTATATGTGTTTATTGTAAATGAAAAATAAATAAATAAATGAAATATATAACAATAATTATAAAAAATACATAAAAATAAAATTAAAAATTAAAATATTATAAAATAAAATAAAAATATTTAGCATTATAGCATTATCTTTTAAAATTATACATTTTAAAATATATATTGTATTTTTATTATCGTTATTGCTCATGCATTAACTATTTTTATTTTTAGTTAATTATTATTAATAAATAATTCATTATATAAATATTATTAAATAAATAATATGAATTCATTATAATTCATTATTTATTGAGAAGTATCTTATTTTAAAGTATTTTAGTAGCATTCGTGTAAATTCAGTATTAATATAATATAAAAAAGTATTAAAAAGACATCAATAAATATTGAAAAATATAGTATAAGTATAAAAAATAAAGTATTATTGCATTATCTATTAAATGTAGATATTTTTAAATATATATTGTAAATTGTAATTATTATTATTATGTTAATACTGTTATTACTGTTCATACATTAACTATTTTTAATTTTAGTTTACAATTCTTATTAATAAATAATTATATAAATATTAAATAAATAATAAATATGAATTTATTATTATTCATGAAGTATCTTATTTAAGTATTATTAGTAGTTTCATATTAATTCAGAATATAATATTAAAAAGTATAATATAAATGCATCAATAATTATAAAAAACAAAATTAAAAACTAAAATTATATATTTTTAAATATATGTAATTGTAATTAATAATATGTTACTATATAATTCATAAATCTGAATTTATTATTATTCATTTAATCATAACTCATTAATTAATATTTATTATTTATAAGTATCTTATTTTAAAGTATTATAAGTAGTATTCATATAAAAATATTACAAAAATAAAATTATATATATAATATATATAGTATTATTGCATTATCTATTAACATTAATTTAATCTATTACATTTTTAAATCTGTATTGTTCATTGTAATTATGTTATTATTGTTGCCATTGATCATGCATCAACTTTTTTTATTTTTAGTTAATTATTTTATTGATAATTATATAAATATTATTAACTAAATAATAAATATGAATTCATTATTATTCATTATTTATTACGAACGATCTTTTATTTCTAAAGTATTATTAGCAGTATTAATAAATTCAGTATAAATATAATATTAAAAAGTATTAATATAAATGCATCAATATTTAAAAATAATACATGAAAATTAAATAAAAAAATATTATCAAATAAAAAAATATATAGTATTATTGCATTGTCTATTAAAAATGTATATAATTTAAAATATATATTGTTCATCGTAATTGTTAAATTTAATAAAAAAGCATCAATTAATATAAAAAATAATATTTAAAAATAAATCATGCATTAACTATTTTTATTTTTAGTTAATAATTAATTCTATAAATATTACTAAATAAATCATTAATATGAATTCATTATTATTCATTATTTATTAAGAAGTATCTTATTTTAAAGTATTATTAGTAGTATTAATATAACATTGTTAATCATTGTTAGCTCGTGCTAGCTAATGCATTCACTATTTTTGTTTAGTTAATTCTTAATTATTTTTGATTAGTTGTATTGATTCTTCCATTTCTTCAGTTTAGATGGACAAACTCTCGTCTATCATCCATCCGTCTCTTCATCTATGACAGAGAGAAATGAGAGCATGTCCTCCAGTTAAATTTAGAGCGGATTTTCACTTCACGAAACGCAGGCAGCTTTTAGCACCCGAGGTGTTGAACACACACATTATAGGTGGGAAAACATTCCCAGCATCCCCTTGGCATGCAGGTCAGCGTCAACGCAAAGAAAAAGACACGAGGAGGTCAGAGATCAAGTCCAGACCTTGAGTTGGATGCCTTGAGCGACGCTGATGAGCCCAAAGACGCTCCAATGAACCGCACAGGATGCACACTGCATACTTCTTTCAAATACTATGTAATATAAAAATAATAAATATTAAAAAATATATTTAAAAATAAAATAAAATAATGTGTAATGCACACTGCATATCACTGTTAAACACTATGTAATATAAAAATAATAATAAATATTAAAAAAATATACAAATAAAAAAATCTGTACTGCATGCTACTGTTAGACACTAAGGATTATAAAAACAATACATATTTGTAAAAATTTAAGAAAAATGTATACTGCATACTTCTGTTAAACACTACATGATACAAAAATAATAATACATATTAAAAAAATAAAAAATATATATATAAAAAAATGTGCACTGCATATTACCGTTAAACACTATGCAATATGAAAATAATAATAAATATTTAAAATATATAAAAATATAAAAATATGTACTGCATACTACTGTTAAACACTATGTAATAATAAATATTGTAAAAAATACATAAAAATATAAAAAGTGTATTTGCATACTACTGTTAAACGCGATTTAATATAAAAACAATAATAAATATTTTAAAAATAAGAATAATGCATACTGCATACTTCTGTTATACACTATGTAATATAAAAATAATAAAAAAATATTAAAAATAGTGTACTGCATACTGTTAAACACTATGTAATATAAAAATAATCTTTTTTAAAAAATATATATAAAAACATAATGCATACTCCATACTACTGTTAAACACTATGTAATATAAAAATAATAATAAATTTTAAAAAAATATACAAATATAAGAATGTTTACTGCACATTTCTGTTATACACTGATATAAAAATAATACATATTTAAAAAATATATTAAAAAATATAATAATAATGCATACTACTGTTAAACACTATGTAATATAAAAATAATAATACATTTTTTAAAATATATTAAAATATAACAATGCATACTCCATACTACTGTTAAAACACTATGTAATATAAAAATAATAATACATTTTTAAAAATATATTAAAATATAATAACAATGCATACTCCATACTACTGTTAAACACTATGTAATATAAAGATAATATTTTTAAAAATATAAAAATAATGTGTACTGCATACTTCTGTTCAACACCATGTAATATAAAAATAATAGTAAATATTTAAAAAATATGAAAATATAGAAATTGTGTACTGCATACTTCTGTTAAACACTATATACTATAAAAATAATAATAAATATTTAAAAAATATAAAAATATAAGAATAATGTGTACTGCATACCTTTGTTAAACACTTTGTAATATAAAAATAATAATAAATATTTTTAAAAATATAAAAATAATGTGTACTGCATACTTCTTTTAATCACTACGTAATATACAAATAATAATAATAAATATTTTAAAAATATATAAAAAATATACTGTTAAACACTATATAATATAAAAAATAAAATATACCACAAAATACACAAAAATATATCATTGATAATATTTATATTTATTGCAACAACGGTCATTTTTAAATATTCAAATTATAAAAAAATCTGTATAAAATGTATATAATTATGTATATAATGTGTATAAAAGCATTTATATTACTTGTTCTTGTTATGTACAATGAAAAAATAGGTGCACAAATTTCACAAATAATTATAAATCGCAAGTAACACATTGAATTATAATATTTATATATTGTGTATTCTTTTAAAATAAGACAATTTGAAATAAGAAATAAAAGAATTTGGAACTGAAAGAGCTTGACCAAAACGAGTTAAACTAAAGGGAAAAAAAACACCCATCCCAGGACAAACCATCTTACTCTGACAAGACAAACAGCCGGAGGCCTCCAGAGCCCAAACTCACCCCACCAAACCCAAAACACAGCGGCCACCGCGCTTTCATCTCAATGCCACACGGGTCAGCAACGTAACGGCGGTTTGAACATAAATAATGCAGCTTACATCTTCACAAAGACTGGCGGTGTGAGCGTCTTCTGTTGTGGTAACAGAGAGAAAGGCTTCAGGTTCAGAACTCTTCCCTCATGTAAGAGTTCAAACACTAAAGACCCTGAACAAACATGCATGCTGTCTCTTTCATACAATGAACATGTTTGACCGCATGAAATACTTCACTTTCTACTATGATCTATCCATCAAGACAAACAATTAAACCATTTAGACTAAAACCAACATGTATGGAATATATATTGTAAAGGTTTTAGATGTTTTTTATTTATTTATTTATTCCATGCACTAATCAGTTTCTATGATTTTCTATTTTACTTCCATAACATGTATTATTTTACATGAGTGAACAGAAAATATAAACATATACAATTAATTGTTTATTTTATTGCATTTTATCTATTTGCATCTGTAGATTTCAATTACAATACATATCTTTAAAAGTTTTTAACTCCACTTCAGCAGCAATTACATACACCAATCTATATTCTGAAGATTTTTACTGTGGGGTTTGTTCATATATCATTCACATGGCTTTATTATTGCATTTTATCTACTTACATCTATAGATTTAAATTACAGTCCATATCTTTAAAGGGTGTTTTCTCAGAATGAGTTGTTTTTCCAATTCAGCAGCACTTACAAACACCAAACTTAGCAGTTTTACTCTTGTCTATATTCTTTAGGTTTTTACTGAAGGGTTTGTTCATATAGCATTCACGATTATTTATATAACGTTTTATTCCTAAAAACATGTCAAAAAACGCCTATCTTTAAAGGTTGTGAGTTTTTTATCCACTTCAGCAGCCCTTACAAATACCAAAATTTACGATTTTATTCCTGTCTATATTCTGAAGGTTTTTACTGAAGGGTTTGTTCATATATCATTCACACTGATTTATATAACATTTTATTCCTAAAAACACGGTAAAAATGTGTATCTTTAAAGGTTGTGAGTTTTTTTTTCTCCACTTCAGCAGAATTAACAAACACCAAAAAAAAAATGTTTTCTTATATATAATCTGAAAGTTTTTAATAAAAGGTTTGTTCATATATCATTCAGACTGCACTTTAATTATTTCCATCTGTAGATTTCAATTACAATGCATTAACTTTTAAAGGCTGTTTTAAAGGTAGTTTTCAAAATTAGTTTTTTGTCCACTTTAGTAACACTTACAAAAACCAAACTTAGCAGTTTTACTCTTGTCTATATTCTTTAGGTTTTTACTGAAGGGTTTGTTCATATAGCATTCACGATTATTTATATAACATTTTATTCCTAAAAACATGTTAAAAAACGCATATCTTTAAAGGTTGTGAGTTTTTTCTCCACTTCAGCAGCCCTTACAAACACCAAAATTTACGATTTTATTCCTGTCTATATTCTGAAGGTTTTTACTGAAGGGTTTGTTCATATATCATTCACACTGACTGATTTATATAACATTTTATTCCTAAAAACACGGTAAAAATGTGTATCTTTAAAGGTTGTGAGTTTTTTTTTCTCCACTTCAGCAGAATTAACAAACACCAAAAAAAAATGTTTTTCTTATATATAATCTGAAAGTTTTTAATAAAAGGTTTGTTCATATATCATTCAGACTGCACTTTAATTATTTCCATCTGTAGATTTCAATTACAATGCATTAACTTTTAAAGGCTGTTTTAAAGGTAGTTTTCAAAATTAGTTTTTTGTCCACTTTAGTAACACTTACAAAAACCAAACTTAGCAGTTTTACTCTTGTCTATATTCTTTAGGTTTTTACTGAAGGGTTTGTTCATATAGCATTCACGATTATTTATATAACATTTTATTCCTAAAAACATGTTAAAAAACGCATATCTTTAAAGGTTGTGAGTTTTTTCTCCACTTCAGCAGCCCTTACAAACACCAAAATTTACGATTTTATTCCTGTCTATATTCTGAAGGTTTTTACTGAAGGGTTTGTTCATATATCATTCACACTGACTGATTTATATAACATTTTATTCCTAAAAACACGGTAAAAATGTGTATCTTTAAAGGTTGTGAGTTTTTTTTTCTCCACTTCAGCAGAATTAACAAACACCAAAAAAAAATGTTTTTCTTATATATAATCTGAAAGTTTTTAATAAAAGGTTTGTTCATATATCATTCAGACTGCACTTTAATTATTTCCATCTGTAGATTTCAATTACAATGCATTAACTTTTAAAGGCTGTTTTAAAGGTAGTTTTCAAAATTAGTTTTTTCTCCACTTTAGTAACACTTACAAAAGCCAAACTTAGCAGTTTTACTCTTGTCTATATTCTTTAGGTTTTTACTGTGGGGTTTGTTCATATATCATTCACATGGCTTTATTATTGCATTTTATCTACTTACATCTATAGATTTAAATTACAGTCCATATCTTTAAAGGGTGTTTCCTCAGAATGAGTTATTTTTCCAATTCAGCAGCACTTACAAACACCAAACTTAGCAGTTTTACTCTTGTCTATATTCTTTAGGTTTTTACTGAAGGGTTTGTTCATATAGCATTCACGATTATTTATATAACGTTTTATTCCTAAAAACATGTCAAAAAACGCCTATCTTTAAAGGTTGTGAGTTTTTTATCCACTTCAGCAGCCCTTACAAACACCAAAATTTACGATTTTATTCCTGTCTATATTCTGAAGGTTTTTACTGAAGGGTTTGTTCATATATCATTCACACTGATTTATATAACATTTTATTCCTAAAAACACGGTAAAAATGTGTATCTTTAAAGGTTGTGAGTTTTTTTTCTCCACTTCAGCAGAATTAACAAACACCCAAAAAAAATTTTTTTCTTATATATAATCTGAAAGTTTTTAATAAAAGGTTTGTTCATATATCATTCAGACTGCACTTTAATTATTTGCATCTGTAGATTTCAATTACAATGCATTAACTTTTAAAGGCTGTTTTAAAGGTAGTTTTCAAAATTAGCTTTTTCTCCACTTTAGTAACACTTACAAAAGCCAAACTTAGCAGTTTTATTCTTGTCTATATTCTTTAGGTTTTTACTGAAGGGTTTGTTCATATAGCATTCACGATTATTTATATAACATTTTATTCCTAAAAACATGTTAAAAAACGCATATCTTTAAAGGTTGTGAGTTTTTTCTCCACTTCAGCAGCCCTTACAAACACCAAAATTTAAGATTTTATTCCTGTCTACATTCTTTAGGTTTTTACTGAAGGGTTTGTTCATATAGCATTCACGATTATTTATATAACGTTTTATTCCTAAAAACATGTTAAAAAACGCGTATCTTTAAAGGTTGTGAGTTTTTTCTCCACTTCAGCAGCCCTTACAAACACCAAAATGTAAGATTTTATTCCTTTCTATATTCTGAAGGTTTGTACTGAAGGGTTTGTTCATATATCATTCACACTGATTTATATAACATTTTATTCCTACAAACACGGTAAAAATGTGTATCTTTAAAGGCTGTGAGGTTTTTTTCTCCACTTTAGCAGAATTTACAAACACCAAAATGTACAGTTTTTTTCTTATATATAATCTGAAAGTTTTTAATAAAAGGTTTGTTCATATATCATTCAGACTGCACTTTAATTATTTGCATCTGTAGATTTCAATTACAATGCATTAACTTTTAAAGGCTGTTTTAAAGGTAGTTTTCAAAATTAGCTTTTTCTCCACTTTAGTAACACTTACAAAAGCCAAACTTAGCAGTTTTACTCTTGTCTATATTCTTTAGGTTTTTACTGAAGGGTTTGTTCATATAGCATTCACGATTATTTATATAATGTTTTATTCCTAAAAACATGTTAAAAAACGCGTATCTTTAAAGGTTGTGAGTTTTTTCTCCACTTCAGCAGCCCTTACAAACACCAAAATGTAAGATTTTATTCCTTTCTATATTCTGAAGGTTTGTACTGAAGGGTTTGTGCATATATCATTTACACTGATTTATATAACATTTTATTCCTACAAACACGGTAAAAATGTGTATCTTTAAAGGTTGTGAGGTTTTTTTGTCCACTTTAGCAGAATTTACAAACACCAAAATTTACAGTTTTTTTCTTATATATAATCTGAAAGTTTTTAATAAAAGGTTTGTTCATATATCATTCAGACTGCACTTTAATTATTTCCATCTGTAGAATTCAATTACAATGCATTAACTTTTAAAGGCTGTTTTAAAGGTAGTTTTCAAAACTAGTTTTTTCTCCACTTTAGTAACACTTACAAAAACCAAACTTAGCAGTTTTACTCTTGTCTATATTCTTTAGGTTTTTACTGAAGGGTTTGTTCATATAGCATTCACGATTATTTCTATAACGTTTTATTCCTAAAAACATGTTAAAAAACGCGTATCTTTAAAGGTTGTGAGTTTTTTCTCCACTTCAGCAGCCCTTACAAACACCAAAATGTAAGATTTTATTCCTTTCTATATTCTGAATGTTTGTACTGAAGGGTTTGTTCATATATCATTCACACTGATTTATATAACATTTTATTCCTACAAACACGGTAAAAATGTGTATCTTTAAAGGTTGTGAGGTTTTTTTTCTCCACTTCAGCAGCACTTACGAACACCAAAATTTACAGTTTTATTCCTATCTATATTCTGAAGATTTTTACCGTGGGGTTTGTTTATATATCATTCGCATGATTTTATTATTGCACTTTATCTGCTTACATCTATGTATTTCAATTATAACACATAACTATAAGAGGCATTTTCTCAAAAAAAGTTTTTTCTCCACTTACAGCAGCACTTACAAACACCAAAATTTAGAATTTTATTCCTATCTCTATCTAATAAAAGGTTTGTTCAAATATCATTCAGACTGCACTTTAATTTTTTGCGTCTGTAGATTTCAATTACAATGCATTAACTTTAAAGGCTGTTTTAAAGGTAGTTTTCAAAATTAGTTTTTTCTCCACTTTAGTAACGCTTACAAAAAACAAACTTAGCAGTTTTACTCTGGTCTATATTCTTTAGGTTTTTACTGTGGGGTTTGTTCATATAGCATTCACACTGATTTATATAACTTTTTTTTTCCTGAAAACGAAAATGCATATCTTTAAAGGTTGTACGTTTTTTCTCCACTTCAACAGCATTTACAAACACCAAACTTAACAGTTTTATTCCTATCTATATTTTGAAGGTTTTTGCTGAGGGGTTTGTTCATATATCATTCACACTGATTTATATAACATTTTATTCCTAAAAACATGGTGAAAATATGTATATTTACAGGTTGTGATTTTTTTCTCCACTTCAGCAGCACTTACGAACACCAGAATTTACAGTTTTATTCCTATCTATATTCTAAAAGTTTTTACTGAAGGGTTTGTTGATTTTTTTGTTGATTTTATTTATTTATTTACTTTTTTTTCTTCAGAATTTCACCAACACAAGCTGCATGTTTAACATTTGCTGAAACAAATCCATCTTTAATATTAACATTAATATGTTTTACTTCATACCACTGTTTCTGGCTAAAATACAAGTCCATAAACTTTAATAATGCTTCCTGCAGTGAAAAAGTCATCTGGTCTGAATCAGGAAGAAAATTTGCACAGATCAAGCACCGTTTACAAGCCAAAACAGTACAAAACATCTCTAAACAAATATGAGGCTGGATTTTGATGTGAGAAAAGACAGAAGATGGATTTTTTCACTGGATGACTGTGATCGGAGATTCAGATTTTACTTAAAAATATATTTTTGTATTGTGATGTTTCTATCAGCTGTTTGGACTCTCATTCTGACGGCACCCATTCACTGTAGAGGATCCATAAGAGGCTCCAAATGCTACATTTCTCCAAATGTGATGAAGAAACAAACTTATCTAAATTTAAGATGTCCTCAGGGTGAGAACATTGTCAGCAATTTTTTATTTTTGGTTGAACTATCAAGGTCCACTGAAATAAAGGAAGAAAGTTATTTTCCAAAGCTTTAAACAGATATTCACCGTCATCCCACAGCATTGAAATACATCCAGCCTGCAGTCAACCAGCAGATGCTGTGTTTTAGACTCCATTAACTAACTAGCTGGATGTATGGCGGTAACACACTGGTGATCCGGCTCTGATTATTGCCACGGCAATGACCTTATATCGAGCCCAGCGGACGCCATCTAATCTGGGCCCGTGAAAAATAGAGCCGGACTCGTGCAGACGGCATCAGGCCTGATTTATGCAAACCAGCTTCCCCGGCCTGTCACGGGCTAATCATCAGCAAGGATGATAGATGATGTTTATTTTACCATGATGGAACGCAACCCCCTGGCTGATGATAATTACAATAAAATGGACAGATCAAGCCGGCCGAGTTATTAAATTATCAAACTATAATTTGCATTAATGTCTGCATTTTGGGGGCTTCCTGACAGGCGACTGCACGAAGATGCGGAAGAAACCGTTCCACCTTCACAGCTGCTGCCCTTGACCTCTAACACCTTCCTCTTCCTCATTTCCCTCCTCATAGGATCCCACACAGATAACCGAAGCAGCTCTATCTGCGAAATCCAGTTGCACATAAGCAAATGTCTCGAAATTCATCTTGCACGCTGTGCCAGAATCGATACGTCATATCGAGGGCTCATGCAAAAAGAGCGGAAACACAAATATAAACAAGAGAAAGGCAATGACAGGAGCAGTGCTCACTCCTCAGACTGAGATGAAAGAGACACGCACTGAGAAAACACAGAACGCACAGAGGATTTTAGGATCGACAGGCCTGCAGTTTTGCTGTAATGCACAAACAAACCTGTTCAGAATCATTAAATGACCTCACAGTCGACATGAAATCAACATCACTGTATTTACATTCTTAAGTCATGTTCCCGATCTCATCAGTGCATTTTATATAGTCATATAGAGACACTTTTACCATCAAATCAATTCATTTATAAATAACATCAAGAGCTGCTTCTTTTCTCACTTGGGAATTGCAGGAAATAAAGTCAGAATTCTGAAATACATACTTGGAATTGCGGGAAATAAATTCCGAATTCTGAGATACAAACTCACAATTGCAGAAAATAAAGTCAGAATTGCGAGATAAACTCACAATTGCAGGAAATAAAGTCAGAATTGTGAGATATAAACTTGCAATTACGGGAAATAAATTCAGAATTGCTGGAAATAAAGTCAGAATTCCAAGACACAAACTCGCAATTGCAGGAAATAAAATCAGAATTCCGAAATACAAACTCGGAATTGCGGGAAATAAAGTCAGTATAGTGAGATATAAACTAGGAATTGCGGAAAATAAAGTCAGAATTTCAAGATATAAACTCAGAATTGTGGGAAATAAAGTCAGTATAGCGAGATATAATTCGCAGTTGCGGAAAATAAATTCAGAATTCCGAGAAAAAAAACTTGCAATTGTGGGAAATAAATTCAGAATTCCAAGATACAAACTTGCAAGTGCAGGAAATAAAGTCAGAATTCCAAGATACAAACTTGCAAGTGCAGGAAATAAAGTCAGAATTCCAAGATACAAACTTGCAAGTGCAGGAAATAAAGTCAGAATTCCAAGATACAAACTTGCAAGTGCAGGAAATAAAGTCAGAATTCCAAGACACAAACTTGCAATTGCAGGAAATAAAGTCAGAATTCCAAGATACAAACTTGCAATTGCAGAAAATAAAGTCAGAATTCCAAGATACAAACTTGCAAGTGCAGGAAATACAGTCAGAATTCCGAGATACAAACTTGCAAGTGCAGGAAATAAAGTCAGAATTCCGAGATACAAACTTGCAAGTGCAGGAAATAAAGTCAGAATTCCAAGATACAATCTTGCAAGTGCAGGAAATAAAGTCAGAATTCCAAGATACAAACTTGCAATTGCAGGAAATAAAGTCAGAATTCCAAGATACAATCTTGCAAGTGCAGGAAATAAAGTCAGAATTCCAAGATACAAACTTGCAATTGCAGAAAATAAAGTCAGAATTCCGAGATACAAACTTGCAAGTGCAGGAAATAAAGTCAGAATTCCAAGATACAATCTTGCAAGTGCAGGAAATAAAGTCAGAATTCCAAGATACAAACTTGCAATTGCAGGAAATAAAGTCAGAATTCCAAGATACAAACTTGCAATTGCAGGAAATAAAGTCAGAATTGCGAAAAGTTCAGCTCTGAGGAGGAAAAAAAAACAAGACTGATATGTTCACACAATTGTGAGTTTAAATCTCAAAATTCGGAATTTATAACTTGCAATTGCAAGTTTATATCACACAATTAGAACTTCATTTCTCAGAATCGCGAGTTTATATCTCACAATTCTGACTTTCTAACTCACAGTTGTGTGTTTATATCATGCAATTCCGACTTTATTTCTCAGAATTTTGAGTTTATATCTCGCACTTCTGACAATTTAATGTGCAATGGTTTCTATCATGCAATTGCGACTTTATTTCTCAAAATTTTAGGTTAAAATTGTGCAATTCTGAGAATTGTCAGAAGTTGCAATAACCTTTTGTATTTTTTATTCAGCGGCGGAAATTAGCTTCCATAAAACACAGCTATTGTCTCCATGCAGTTAATTAATAAACCATCGGTATCTGCCTTTTTCATGCTATTTCTGATATGCCAATGACTTAAAAAAAAAATCAAAAAGCGGACGATACATCGGTACATCCCTAATATTTGTACTAAAAGACCTTAAAAGTGTATACTAGTAGTGTACAGTATGTAGAATGGACAGTATGTGCAGAAAGCGCTGTTGCAGATAATTCAACACGATCACATCAACCGGGTGTGAAGTTCAGACGCAGTTCGACACGGATTCTGCGTTTCGGAGTCTCACGAGCGCCTCGTTTTCTTCTGTCCGCGAGCAGAACTGAGTTTACTATGCAGCCAAGGACTCACGCTGAAACATTTGCCTCAGTTGTCCTTTTTTAACGAAGTGTTTGAAGGGTCTCGCTGGGGAAGGAGAAGCCCTGGTGAGCGCCAGCTGGACAAGAACGAGGAACGAGAGGAGGAAAAAAAACAGGGAAGGGAAAAGAGAGAAGAGGCTAATGGGGCTGCTCCTCTTTAAAGTGTGATCTACCAGAGGAATTGATGCATGTGAGAGCTCTGCTTTTGCACTTCTGATCGTCTGTTTGACTAGAAGACCAGAGAAACGTACAAACACTTTATCTAGAGAGGAATCGGCCAGGTTTATGGTGTGTTAAAGAGGATGAAATGTGGAAGTTGTTTACAACACACATTGTTTTAAAGCAGCTTTATGGAAAAATATGATGTTAATATTAATCTTGTAATGACACATCTCAAATATATTCCCTGACAAATGAAATATATATATATAAAAATATATACAATAAATAAATATAATAAAAAATAAATATATGTTTTAATGTGTGATTAATGTGTAAAGTCAAGATAAATGTATTTGTATTGCACTTTTTTTACAACACATTGTTTCAAAGCAGCTTTACAGAAAAATATGATGTTAATATTTATAATATCTTAATATTTTCATGTTGTATTTAGCAGTCACGAAGCTCACTAAACATGAATACAAATATATTTAAAAATATATATTTTATAAATACATTTAAAAAATATATATTTTTATAAAAATATTTTTTAAATGTTCAAATTATTTTAAAAAATATAAATATAAAAAATACATTTTTTTAATGCGTGATTTATTTTGTATAGTGCTTAAATATTATTAAATTGGTAACCTGGGTTATTATAGTTAATTAAATCTAAAACGGATACTAAAATAAAAAAATATATGTTAACTGGAAAAAAAAGTTAACAGAAACATGATAAAATATTTAATAAAATACTTATTTCAGCTAGTTATCAATACAACATTTCTTATTTTTTATGTAGTTTAACTTGATGTAAAATAATAATTTAACAAAAAATAATTACATATATAAAAACAAAATACTAATAAACTATAAAACTATATGAACTATAATAGTATATCAATGTAATATTTCTAATATTTATATCTTAATATCTTCATGTTGTATTTAGCAGTTACAAAGCTTACTAAAAAAATAATAAATATATTTCAAAAATACATTTAAATATATTTTTTTAATGTAAACAATATTTTAAAAATACAAATATATAAATAAAAACCAAAAATAAATATATTTGTTTTTAATGTGTGTATTTATTTAATTTAAATATTTGTATAGTGCTTAAATAAAAAAATAATAACAAAATATGAATATAGTTGATTTAATTTCTGATTATTGTAGTCAAATGTATATGACTTTATATAAAGAGCTGTACAATAATATATTGATTATTAGTTTATTAATGAAAATAATTCTTATACTTATCAAATATACTTACACTTTTATCAAATAAAATAGTAACTGTTCATTTAATTTGTAACTTGGGTTATTATAGAAAACTAAATCTAAATCTCAAACTAAAATAAAAAAAAAAAACATTTAAAAACATTTTTAATGTTAACTGAAAAAAATTATTGAAATAAAATAAATTTTATCAAATAAAAAACACTTGTTTCAGCTAGTTAACAAGGCAACATTAGAATAGAAATAAAAATAAATAAATACTATATATATATATATATATATATATATATATATATATATATATATATATATATAATACATATTTTATTAATGTTTGATTGATTTTGTATAGTGCTTTAATATAAAATAAAACAATACTAAATATTTTTATTTATATTTACATTTTATTTAAATGTTAAATTATTGTATATATATACAGAATTGTATTTATTCAATTAAATAAATAAAAACAAAAAAATAAATATCTTTAATTTCATTTCTAATTATTTTAGTCAAATGTACAAATATATAAATAATACATAAAAAAATAGAATAGAAATAACAATAAATAAATACTACATATATAAATAAAAAAAGCCAAAAACACACAACACAAAAATGAAAATGTAGAAATAGAAACTGATTTAAAATATTACTAAAAACTATAATGGTATCTCAATGAAACTAAAATAACACTGTTATTTAAGGAAAATTAAATACATTAATTTTATGATTAAAAACCTGACAGAAACATACTAATATTATTTTTAGATTGCAAATTCTCTAGAAATATCAGTAGTGATAAACTAAACAGTCTAACATACACTCATATATTAAAGTCATTGAATTTCCTCAAAGCTGATATGAAATGTGTTTTGCGTCCGCACCGAAGGAGTTAATGCATGCTAATCTGAACATTGTTTATTTCTGTCTTTTCATACAAACCACAGATCATTTACTGTGAGACATGAAAGGGAGCACCAGCAGCCCCCCGGTGATACCTTCCAGGCTCTGACCATTAAACCTTGTTTATGGATCACAAAACAAACAATAACAAACAAAAGAAATCGCGCGTAATTAGCAGAGGTGGCAATTTCAAACAGATGTGAGATCTGGCCGCGGCCCAGTCGCCGCTAAACACTGAGAGCGACTGACGGAGAACGCTCCAAAACCCGCTCTCGGCCAATCGGGGCGGAGCGCGTGTCCCCAGCGGCCCCGGGGGTCAAAGGTCACCAGAGCTAAAGCAGATCAGAGGGGCCGAGGGCCTGGAGCTCGGACACCGTCATAAATCCAGCGGCACAGAGGAAGCAATCCTTTACCAACAATCACACGCGTCTCAAACCATCGCTCAAAGCATTGAGCAGATCATTTTTACTTTAGTTAATGTTAAAGCTTAAATATTTCAAAATATATTTTAAAAATATTTGTAAAAAAAATAAATAATTCTAACCTGGATATAGAACTAAACTTGAAATAAAAAAGGCTTGTTTTTAATGTAAATTGAAGAAAATATTTACTGACAAATGAATAATATATTTTTAAAATATTTAAAAAAAAAAAAAAAAAAAAAAAAAAATTATATATATATATATATATATATATATATATATATATATGTGTGTGTGTGTGTGTGTGTGTGTGTGTGTGTGTGTGTGTGTGTGTGTGTGTGTGTGTGTGTGTGTGTGTGTGTGTGTGTGTAAAAATGTAAAATAAATATATTTGTTTTTATTTATAATGTAGTGTATGTATTTGTAGTGCCGAAATAAACTCAATAATATATATAATATATATATATATATATATATATATATATATATATATATATATATATACACATTGAGATACCATTATAGTTTTTAGTAATATTTTAAATCAGTTTCTATTTCTACATTTTAATTTTTGTGCTGTGTGTTTTTGGCTTTTTTTATTTATATATGTAGTATTTATTTATTGTTATATATATATACAGTATATATATATATATATATATATATATATATATATATATATATATATATATATATATAGGGGTGATTATTGGTTTATTAATGAAATATTTATTATTTTTTGGTGGCTGTGTTCAAATAAAACAGTTATTGTTCATTTGATTTCTAACCTTGGTTTGGAACTAAACTTGTAATAAAAAAAATACTTTTTTAATGTAAATTGAAGAAAATATTTACTGAAAAATAAATAAATATAAAAAAAATTTAATATATATATAAAAATTTAAATGTAAAATAAATAGATTTGTTTTTATTGTGTGAATAATGTTGTGTATGTAATAAAACATTTCCAAATTTACAATATTTTACATTCAGGCTAATGCAAATGTGGATTGTAATAATGTAATGTTTAAATGTAAATGTATTTTATATTATTTATATTTATATAAATATTTTTAATATGTAATATTATATGTTTTTTGTATATTTTATTATATTTCATTCATATATAGCATTATTTTGCATTTAAATCAACTAAAGTGATAAAAATTAGCAATTTATAATGTTTAATTGTATCACAAATCAGTCAAATGAACTTGAGATATAAATTCAGCATTTAAAGATAATAAAAAGTGTTTTTGTCCCTAAGTCTGTAATATAAATATAATATTTGGTTCACAAAATATATTTCAAAGTGTATTTCAAGGCGCAATAAAACACATTTTCCAGTCTTAAAATATTAAACATTTAGGCTAATGCAAATGTGGATATACAAAACAATGGCAAAAACCTGGATTTTACCTGTTTGGGTCATTTTTTGGTAATATTTTATTAGATTTAATAGATATATAGCATTATTTTGCATTTTGCAAACCAATTAAAGTTAAGTTTAAATGAATAAAATGCTGCAATTTAAATACTTTATAGTGTTTAATTATATCATAAATTAGTCAAATGAACTTGGGCTATAAATGCAGCATTTAAAGAAAATAAAAAATGTGTTTTTGTCCCTAGTGAGTCCATAATATGCTGCAGTGTCCCAGTTTACTACAGTAAACCTACTTACAGTGGGACAATATTAGTGCATGAAGGAAATAATGCAAGAATGCAACAAGTCTGAGTCATAAATACATGAGAGCATGTGAATTATCAGCATAACACGCCCCCTAGTGGAGAACCAACCCAAATGTGCTGTTTAATTCATTAAAACATAAATGCTTAGGTGCTAATTTATTTATATATCATTTAATAACTGATGACTTTTGCAAAACTCACCCATTTGTGCAGTCTTTTCCTCTGCATGTGGCCATCGAAGTCCCTTTGCAAAAGAGCATCTGTTAAATGCATGAATGTAAATGTTAAATAAAATTGCTCTTGGATGTGAATTGGTACAAATGCATCATGTATAAATTGTTCTATCAGTAACTGACATTTAATATCAGTTTAAAATGCATTTTCATAACCTGGCGGTGTCTGTAAATAAACGGACGTATAAACGCAGGCCTCAGGTGTAATTCAGCAGCTATTTAAATAATCCAGACACGCAGTAAACAGAACCATAAAGGTGTCCGCATGTGTGAGAAAGAGATGCTTTATTTAGTGAGTTCACTGTAAAACCAAGGTCAGCAAGCAGCTTACAGATAAAACCACAGTATTGTTTTAAAAAGGACATGAGAGAAAAGAGGAAAAAATGCAAATCAACTCTTTTACTGAAAATTCCCACATCTGAAATTCATCCAGATGTCTTTTCCAGTGGCAAACTACAAAACAAAACTTTCAGGGAGTCCTTTTATAAAATTGATTTCATTTTAGATGTTTTAACATAAAACACACACACACAAAATTAAAATGTTACGTATTTCTCAGTGAAAATGTGTTTTTAATTCATTTTAATTTTTATTTATTTGTTTTATTGTTATTTTAAGTCTTTTAGAATAAAATGCACCAAATAATCTTTCACAATAAGTCCTGAAACATTAACTAATCTAATTGACTTTGGCTACATTTCATTTAATACTTTCTTTGCATTCAATGCATATACTTTGATGGTGATGGGAATATACTTGGGAATATGCACTCATATGGGAATATGAGTGCAAAGCAAGCACGAGTTTAATGCACTTTATTATAAAAGTATATACTATAAAGTGTGTATTAAAAATTTACCACATCATAAATGATCCTGACACAACAAATCGTCTTGTTTTTTACTGTTTCTGCTTATATCTTTGCTAAATTCACATTGACTATCATTCTATATAGACTAAAACAATCAAATACAACGATAATTTCTCAAATGTTTATTCAAATATATACTGATAAATGTAACATTCACTTCAATGGTATGAGATGACTGGATGCTTTCAGCTGATTTCCTATTGAACTGTCAGCAACTGAACTGCAGCGCAAACTAGTTCAAATATAGTGAATTAAGCTACAAACTCCATCATAATGCAGTATGTTAGCATTAACTAGTTAGCGGTAAACCGGTTACCTCACCTGAATATGTTCGTAGATTTGTGTTGTCATCTTTGGAATGGAAATATGGATGTTTTGCTTCTAAACACCATAATTTGTTCCCTTATTTCAGTCAGTGTCATGAAACTAGCGAGGTACGCCAGTAGTAGTACTGATAGTATTTTGTAAACATGGCGGAAGACGCGAAAACCGGAACAGAATCAAACCGAATCAACTGAGTGAATCATTTACGCTGGAGCCGCTCCGATTGATTCAAATTCGTGACTTCGATCATTCAGTTCAAATGATTCACTTGCAAAAGTCAGATCAAAAGAGATTAGTTTTCGAATTTCGACATAGCTTGTTATTATTTTGAAAAGCATCTATAGTATGGGTGAAACAGAGCATTTCGAAAATCCGAATCAGTTAAACCAAATGATTCTGATTTGAAGCTCTCAAATCGAATCGCGCATCGCGAATCATTTGGACTGCACTTCAAAGAACTTATCGCGAATTTTTTTATTTGGATTGGAACTTAGGAGCGGATTCGCAATTCATTTTGCGAATTGAATTATTTGCAATCCACTCTCCTGATCCAAGTCCCGATCTGAAATTATGGTTGGCGAATCATCATTCAGATGGGGACAACGGGGTGCGGATCGCAAATCATTTGATTCAGAGCCAGACTTCAGAGAAGGTTCACTAATCATTTTATTTAAGTC
>NC_133380.1:3708918-3820143 GCF_049309525.1 Garra rufa | reverse complement strand
TACAGTTACAATTGGTAAATGACAACTTTTTTGACTTTATTATCGCAGTATTTTGACTTTGTTCTTTAAATATTTTGACTTTATTTTTGTAGTATTTCTACTTTATTATCAGAGTATTTTGACTTTTTTTTTCTCTGAATATCTCAACTTTATTATCAGTGTATTTTGACTTTATTTTTGTAGTATTTTGACTTTATTCTCTAAATGTTTTGACTTTATACACAAAATATTATGACTTTATTCTTGTAGTATTTCGACTTTATTCTCTAAGTATTTCGACTTTATTATCATAGTATTTCGACTTTATTTTCGTAGTATTTTGACTTTATTCTTGTAGTATTTCAACTTTATTATCAGAGTATTTCGACTTTATTATCGTAGTATTTTGACTTTATTCTTGAAATATTATGACTTTATTCTTGTAGTATTTCGACTTTATTATCATAGTATTTCGACTTTATTTTCGTAGTATTTTGACTTTATTCTTGTAGTATTTCAACTTTATTATCAGAGTATTTCGACTTTATTATCGTAGTATTTTGACTTTATTCTTGAAATATTTTGACTTTATTCTTGTAGTATTTCAACTTTATTCACAAAATATTACTACTTTATTCTCGTAGTATTTCGACTTTATTATCGCAGTATTTTGACTTTATTCTTTAAATATTTTGACTTTATTCTTGTAGTATTTCGACTTTATTATCATAGTATTTCGACATTATTATTGTAATATTTTAACTTTATTCTCTAAATATTTTGACTTTATTTTTGTAGTATTTTGACTTTATTCTCTAAATATTTTGACTTTATTTTTGTAGTATTTTGACTTTATTCTCTAAATGTTTTGACTTTATACACAAAATATTATGACTTTATTCTTGTAGTATTTCGACTTTATTCTCGTAGTATTTCTACTTTATTATCGTAGTATTTTGACTTTATTCTCTAAATGTTTTGACTTTATACACAAAATATTATGACTTTATTCTCGTAGTATTTCTACTTTATTATCGTAGTATTTTGACTTTATTCTTGAAATATTTTGACTTTATTCTTGTAGTATTTTGACTTTATTCTCTAAATGTTTTGACTTTATATACAAAATATTATGACTTTATTCTTGTAGTATTTCGACTTTATTCTCGTAGTATTTCTACTTTATTATCGTAGTATTTTGACTTTATTCTCTAAATGTTTTGACTTTATACACAAAATATTATGACTTTATTCTTGTAGTATTTCGACTTTATTCTCTAAGTATTTCGACTTTATTATCATAGTATTTCTACTTTATTATCGTAGTATTTTGACTTTATTCTTGAAATATTTTGACTTTATTCTTGAAATATTTTGACTTTATTCTCTGAATATCTCAACTTTATTATCAGAGTATTTCGACATTATTATTGTAATATTTTAACTTTATTCTCTAAATATTTTGACTTTATTATCGTAGAATTTCGACTTTATTCTCACAGTATTTCAACTTTATTCTCTAAATATTTTGACTTTATTATTGTAGTATTTCTACTTTATTCTCTAAATATTTTGACTTTATTATTGTAGTATTTCTACTTTATTCTCTAAATATTTTGACTTTATTATTGTAGTATTTCTACTTTATTCTCTAAATATTTTGACTTTATTATTGTAGTATTTCTACTTTATTCTCTAAATATTTTGACTTTATTATTGTAGTATTTCTACTTTATTCTCTAAATATTTTGACTTTATTATTGTAGTATTTCTACTTTATTCTCTAAATATTTTGACTTTATTATTGTAGTATTTCTACTTTATTCTCTAAATATTTTGACTTTATTATTGTAGTATTTCTACTTTATTCTCTAAATATTTTGACTTTATTTTTGTAGTATTTTGACTTTATTCTCTAAATGTTTTGACTTTATACACAAAATATTATGACTTTATTCTTGTAGTATTTCGACTTTATTCTCTAAGTATTTCGACTTTATTATCATAGTATTTCTACTTTATTATCGTAGTATTTTGACTTTATTCTTGAAATATTTTGACTTTATTATTGTAGTATTTCTACTTTATTCTCTAAATATTTTGACTTTATTATTGTAGTATTTCTACTTTATTCTCTAAATATTTTGACTTTATTATTGTAGTATTTCTACTTTATTCTCTAAATATTTTGACTTTATTATTGTAGTATTTCTACTTTATTCTCTAAATATTTTGACTTTATTATTGTAGTATTTCGACTTTATTCTCTAAATATTTTGACTTTATTATTGTAGTATTTCTACTTTATTCTCTAAATATTTTGACTTTATTATTGTAGTATTTCTACTTTATTCTCTAAATATTATGACTTTATTATCGTAGTATTTCGACTTTATTCTCTAAGTATTTCGACTTTATTATCATAGTATTTCTACTTTATTATCGTAGTATTTTGAATTTATTCTTGAAATATTTTGACTTTATTCTTGTAGTATTTCGACTTTATTCACAAAATATTACGACTTTATTCTCGTAGTATTTCGACTTTATTCACAAAATATTACGACTTTATTCTTGTAGTATTTCGACTTTATTCTCTAAGTATTTCGACTTTATTATCATAGTATTTCTACTTTATTATCGTAGTATTTTGAATTTATTCTTGAAATATTTTGACTTTATTCTCGTAGTATTTCGACTTTATTCACAAAATATTACGACATTATTCTCGTAGTATTTCGACTTTATTATCGTAGTATTTTGACTTTATTCTTTAAATATTTTGACTTTATTCTCTGAATATCTCAACTTTATTATCAGAGTATTTTGACTTTATTCTTGTAGTATTTCAACTTTATTATCATAGTATTTTGAATTTATTCTTTAAATATTTTGACTTTATTCTCTGAATATCTCAACTTTATTATCAGAGTATTTTGACTTTATTCTTGTAGTATTTCAACTTTATTATCAGAGTATTTTGACTTTATTCTTTAAATATTTTGACTTTATTCTCTGAATATCTCAACTTTATTATCGTAGTATTTCTACTTTATTCTCTAAATATTTTGACTTTATTATTGTAGTATTTCTACTTTATTCTCTAAATATTTAGACTTTATTTAATATTTTTACTTTATTCTTTTAAGATGAGTTGAGATGATGTAGATGAGTTTGCTTCTTCATTAGATTTGTAGAAATCTGTAATTCCATCACTTGCTCACCAACGAACGGATCCTCTGCAGCGAATGGGTGCCGTCAGAATGAGAGTCCAAACTGTTATTAAAAACATCACAATAATACACAACTAATGCACACCACTCCAGTCCAGTGTTTTTTTTCAGCTGTTTGGACTCTCATTCTGATGGCACCCATTCACTGCAGTGGATCCGTTGGTGAGCGAGTGATGGAATGACACATTTCTACAAATCTGATGAAGAAACTAACTCATCTACATCTTTGATGATTTTTCAGAGAACTATTTTTTAAAAAAGCTTTACAAACGAGTTTCAGACTGCTTTGCTGTTAACTCTGAGCAGACGGAAAGCTCTTATCGTGACTGGTTTATGAAACCCGATGACACAGTGACAGTCTTGGTCCTCAGGAGAGGATCTAGTGTCCGTGTCTCATCCCATGAAGGGTCTCAGGGATGAGATCAAATCATCATCAGTCTGACGTCCTTGATGAAGCCACATGTTGGCCATGGCAATGTCACCTCGCTTTCGCCAGCACTTCCCGGTTAATGGATGGAGAATCGGGTTTCGGCCAATTGATTGATTTCAGCTCATGTTCTGCTGTTGGCGGAGTTTGGCAGAGCCGCTGAATGACTCTAAAAGTGTTTTTTATCCTCTCGTCTCCTCAGGCATGTCCCTGTCCTGATGGACACCATCAAGAAAGGAGTTCATGATGCCGACTCCGAGGCCAGATCAGTCGCTAGAAAGTGAGTGATTCTGTAGTTGTGCTTAATAATAATAATAATAATAATAATAATAACTGTTGATGTCCAAATCATCTCAACACAGAAGAAATGCACTGATATAGACATTTTTACTCAATGGAAAAAAAATTAAATGCAGACTTAAATGAGCTGATTTTGGTTTAAAAAAAATTATAAATATTATATGATATACATTTATATACTGTACATTTGTAGTGTTTTATGTTTTTAATATAATATTTTAAATGTGTTTTTTTTTTTTTTTTTTTTTTTTAGCTGAAGTAGCAATTTTGTTCTGTGTTTTTGTGATTTGTGATTTTATTTTAATTTAAGTTAAAGTTTTAGTAATTTGGTTGTTATTTTATAATATTTTATTATTAACCTTTTCAATACATTTATATAGATTTTTTAATGTTTCAGTTAGTCATTTTGTATTATGTTTTTGCTATAATCGTTTTTGTGAATTTGTAGAATTTTTTATTTAATTTTTTTACATTTTAATTGTAGCTAAAGTTTTAGCAATTTTGTTTTGTGTTTTTGCCGTTTTTATTTTTATTTTTATTTTTTATTTAAAAAAATGACTCTATATATATATATATATATATATATGTATATATGTATATATGTAAATTTATATATATAGTATATCCCGATACTATATATGGATAAGAAATAAATGAAAAATGTTGACTTGCCAACCTGCAGAAATTATTATTTTTTAATAATTATTTAATTACTAGATTTATTTTAAGTTATGAAAATGTTTTTTTTTTTCAAGTGTTTTTTTAGTTTAAGTTAACAATAACCTTGATTACAATGCAAAATCGTTATTGTAGATTAATAGCGGTTTAGCGCAAATAACTGTGTAGCCTATACAAATTAAACCAGAAAATAAGCTTTAATATCAGCCTAATTGGTCTGACGCTAATAAAATACACATAAATATTGGCTGATATCAATATGGTCATTGATTATATTGTGCATCCCTTATGATAACTTGTAGATTGAGTTTATGTTGTGTTTTGTAGATGTTACTGGGGTTTCCACGCCCACTTCAGTAAGGAGGCGGAGCATCTGTTTCAGGCGCTGGAACTGACCTATCAGAAAGCACTGCAGTCTCACCTGAAGAGCTCCGACAGCATCATGTCTCTGCCGCAGTCCGACCGTTCGTCCTCCAGCTCACAGGAGAGCCTCAAGTGAGAAACTGGTTCAATTCAGACTCTTTGATGTGCAAATGATCTTTCACACTCCAATCTATCTTTTTAACACTCTTAATTTGTTTCACAGTCGACCGCTGTCTGCTAAAACGCATGTCGGGAGCAACTTGAGCAAAAGTGAGCATATGCATGTTATTTAGTATAATAGCAGTATGGATGTATGTTTATCCCGATACTAGAGTTTTATTAAATTAATTGCATTAACTTTTTTTTTCTCAGGTAAAGTCATGAGTTCTCGCGGATCCTCTTCGTCTGGCTCTCTCCAGCGATCGCGCAGCGATGTGGACGTTAACGCCGCGGCCAGTGCCAAATCACGAATGCCTGCTGTTCCCACTGCCGCCCCCTTCAGCTCAGCCTCAGCGCTGCCGCCTGGTTCCTACGCCTCTCTGGGTAAAATAACCAACACTTACATGAGTAGAGAGATGGAGAGCAGTAAACACAGTAAATACTGATGTAGAGAGTCAGACAATCCCATAATGAGGTGATTGTGTGACATTTAAGACCTAATTTGTTCGTTTACATATATAAAAATGTTTTTTGTATAATAAATATGTATGGGTATATTTGTAGCAATAGGTAAAAATACAATGTATGGGTCAAAATTATCGATTTTTCTTTTAAGCCAAAAAGTCAATACAATATTAAAGGAGAACTCCGGTGTGATTTTGACCTAAAGTGTATTGAGTCACGATATCGAGTGTGAACGTACCTTGCATATCTCATCTCGTCTTGTCCACTGCTGTCCGAAATCTGGGGTCAGTTAGCCGATGCTCACAACAGGTTGTCAATGAGAATCAATAGGGCATCGAAGTAGCCATGTAAATAAATCACTGTTTTACGCCATTTACAAGGCACAAAGTAGCTCCACACTTCATTGGTAGACTTCCAAGGGCCCTGACATTTAAAACGAGACATTGAGAACTCAGAAAAAGCACCGGTAGTTTATTTACGAGTAGATTTATACAGACAGTACCTGAAAGACAAATTCCGGTCGCCGCCATCTTGAATTTAGTCACGATAAGTCGAGTGTCGAGCTGGAAGGAAATTACAACCTGATAAGTTGATAACCTGATAAGTTCCTTCCTGCTCGTCACTCGACTTATCGTGACTAAATTCAAGATGGCGGCGACCGGAGATTTTACTAAGGGGAATGTCTATATAAATCTTCTTGTAAATAAACTACCAGTGCTTTTTCTGAGTTCTCAATGTCTCGTTTTAAATGTCAGGGCCCTTGGAAGTCTACCAATGAAGTGTGGAGCTACTTTGTGCCTCGTAAATGGCGTAAAACAGTGATTTATTTACATGGCTACTTCGATGCCCTATTGACTCTCATTGACAACCTGTTGTGAGCATCGGCTAACTGACCCCAGATTTCGGACTGCAGTGGACAAGACGAGATGAGATATGCATGGTACGTTCACACTCGGTATCATGATTCAATACACTTTAGGTCAACTTTAGGTCACTTTCAATACACTTTAGGTCACACCGGAGTTCTCCTTTAAGTAAAGATCATGTTCCATGAAGATATTTTGTAAAATTCTTGTCGTAAATATATAAAAACAAAATTTTTGCTTTGTAAAATGCATTGCTAAGAACTTCATTTCAGCAACTTTATAAAGTCGAAATACTACGTGAATAAAGTGGAAATGCTCCGACAATGGAGTCGAAATACTGCGAGAATAAAGTCGAAATACTGCGAGAATAAAGTCGGAACACTGCGAGAATGAAGTTGGAATACTGCGAGAATAAAGTCCTAATGCTGCGAGAATAAAGTCGAAATACTGCGAGAATGAAGTAGAATACTGCGAGAATACAGTCGTAATACTGCAAGAATGAAGTTGGAATACTGCGAGAATACAGTCGGAATACTGCAAGAATACAGTCAGAATACTGCGAGAATGAAGTCAAAATACTGCGAGAATACAGTCGGAATACTGCGAGAATGAGGTCGGAATACTGCAAGAATAGGGTCGGAATACTGCGAGAATGAAGTCAAAATACTGCGAGAATACAGTCGGAATACTGCGAGAATGAGGTCGGAATACTGCAAGAATAAAGTCGGAATACTGCGAGAATGAGGTCGGAATACTGCAAGAATAAAGTCGGAATACTGCGAGAATGAGGTCGGAATACTGCAAGAATAAAGTCGGAATACTGCGAGAATGAGGTCGGAATACTGCAAGAATAGGGTCGGAATACTGCAAGAATAAAGTCGGAATACTGCGAGAATGAGGTCGGAATACCGCGAGAATGAAGTCGGAATACTGCGAGAATGAAGTCGAAATACCGTGAGAATGAAGTCGGAATACCGCGAGAATGAAGTCGGAATACCGCGAGAATACAGTCGGAATACCGCAAGAATGAAGTCGAAATACTGCGAGAATACAGTCGGAATACTGCGAGAATAGAGTCGGAATACTGCGAGAATGAAGTCGGAATACTGGGAGAATGAAGTCGTAATACTGCGAGAATAGAGTCGTAATACTGCGAGAATAAAGTCGTAATACTGCGAGAATAGAGTCGTAATAGTGCGAGAATAAAGTCGTAATACTGCGAGAATAAAGTCGGAATACTGCGAGTATGAAGTCGGAATACTGCGAGAATGAAGTCGTAATACTGCGAGAATAGAGTCGTAATACTGCGAGAATACAGTCGGAATACTGCGAGAATAAAGTCGGAATACTGCGAGAATGAAGTCGGAATACTGGGAGAATGAAGTCGTAATACTGCGAGAATAGAGTCGTAATACTGCGAGAATAAAGTCGTAATACTGCGAGAATAAAGTCGTAATACTGCGAGAATAAAGTCGGAATACTGCGAGTATGAAGTCGGAATACTGAGAGAATGAAGTCTGAATACTGCGAGAATGAAGTCTGAATACTGCGAGAATGAAGTCTGAATACTGCGAGAATGAAGTCTGAATACTGCGAGTATGAAGTCGGAATACTGCGAGTATGAAGTCGGAATACTGAGAGAATGAAGTCTGAATACTGCGAGAATGAAGTCTGAATACTGAGAGAATGAAGTCGAAATACTACAAAAGTCGACTTTATTCTCGTAATATTTTGACTTTATTCTCAAAATATCAAAGTGAATCGTCATGTTGAATCATCCAGTGGTGTGCATTTTAATATTATTATTTTATGTTTATCAACAGAAAAGTAAATGTTTTGCATCAGGTTGATATAAGCTGATTTATTTCAAGCATGAGTTTTGACAAACTCCACACACGTTCATATGAGGGTGTATAGATGAATAACACACTTTATCCCAAAACAGTTTCCTCTAACACGCGCTGACGCTGTTGTCTTCTGTTGTACCTCTGCTCTTATTTGCTCAAAGATGCGGCTGGTAATGTGGAGGGTAAGATGTGTGTGTCTTATCATTCTACTCTGTCTATATTTCACTCTGTGTCATTTTCTGTTGAAATGTTGTTTTTGAGATGTCTGTTTGTCTGTTTAAGGCCTACACAGAAAATGGTTGTAGTTTATTGGCTAGTGTGACCCTAAACATTTCTGTCTCGTCAACATGTGATAATTTGAAATAATGTGAAATAAGTTACACAAAGTCACTCAGAACATATAGATACACATTCTCCAGCATTTATATGAGTATGATGTGTTTGGATAAGCGGATTGAAAATGTTCATGTCAGTCAGCATGAGCCTTCACTGTCTTTGAGTATAAAAGTCTAAATGTATAAAAGTGTGTTTGGGTTTTGCATTTAGGTTTTGGTGCATGTGTGCATCAGTTTGCACAGTTAAATGATTGTAAAGTTGTTTGTGCAATAAGTAATGTCTGTCTATGTCAGTAATCAATAATAAATTAATATTTTGGATTAAAATATAAATGTATCAAAAAACATTAAATTAATGAATATTTGATAATAATTTAATAATATGTTATTACAAATAACATTATAATATGTATATATATATATATATATATATATATATATATATATATATATATATATATATATATATAATTTTAGTATATAAAACTGGATATTTATTTGTTTATTTTTGGTTATAAATATAAATTTATTTTTTAATTATTTAATTTAACAAAAAATTCTCACATTTTTTATTTAATTTAATTTCAACTTTATTTCAATACAGTTGTCATTTTTGGTTTAAAAATTGTAGTCATTCTACATGGTTTTGTCAGTTTTATTAGTATTTTTTTAAAATATAATTGTTATAATATTTTGTCAGTAATAATTGAAATATACGTATATTTTTAAATATTAACTTGTTAAATTAATTATTAATTTTATTCATTTTTTATATTTCTAAATCATTTTATTTCAGTTTGGCTTTTATTTGAATTTTATTAGTAATTGTTGTACTTCTAATTATTGTTGCAAAAGCATTTAAAAAAAGTTTTTATTTTTGTTCTAATATTTTATTTCAGCTTCATTATTCATTTTTCATCTTGATTTCAGTAGAAATTTTAGAAATTTGATGTGCTTTTGTCATTTTATAAGTTTCTTATAATATTTCTACATTTATATTTCAATTCTTTTTATTTAAGTTAATATGTATACTAATAGCTTACATTATTTTAACATTTTATTGTAGTTGAAATGTTTAATGAAATATTTATGATATATTTTTAAATATTAAAAATATTAATATATAATATATTTATAAAATATAAGATTTATTTAGCAGTGTTTATATATATATATATATATATATATATATATATGTATGTATATGTATATGTGCGTATGTGTGTGTGTTTGTGTTTTAAAATTGATTATTTGAATTATATAAAATTAGATATTTATTTGGAATATTTCTGTTTATTCTCAATATATATTAACTATTTAATTCATAATTTTTATATTTTATTTGAAATTGTTATATTTTATTTTATTTCAGCTTTATTTCAGTTCATTTTGATTTCAGATTAAATCTTTTTATTATAATTTTCTTTAATATTTATACATTTATATTTCAGTTAGAAATATTCGTACTAATAGCCAAAAAATCTTGTATTTTAAAAAATCTTGTAGTTTAAGTTTTTAAATGAAATATTTATAATTCATTTTTATATCTAATATAATAATATATAATATATTTATAAAATATTACATTTATTTAGCAGTTATTAAAATTATTTTTGCATTCATCCGTAATTTTACGGCTTCGTATTTTTCCTCTGCTCTCCTGCAGGTCGTGTCCGAACTAGGCGACAGAGTTTAGAGAAGGCAGCTGTGGGCGGAGCTCCTGTGACGGACAGCAGGGGGCGGAGCCGAGCCAAAGCTATGTCCCAATCACAACGTGAGTTTGCGATCACATCATCCTATTCAGCTGTCCTGTAGAATTTATTCCTGTCAATCAAATATCTTAACACAGAAATGATAGGAATATTATGAAGACAATTAAAGGGATAGTTCACCAAAAAAAAAGATTGTGTTTGGCAGTGTTTTCATTTGGGGTGGACTGTCTCTTTAAACAAATAATAAACCTTGATCAGTAGATGTACAGTATGCCTGAATATCATTGGCTGCAGTGTAATATACATTATACTCCAGTATAATGTGGCTCTGGTGTGTTTTCGGTTGACGTCCCTCTTAATGAAGACATATGAACTCCATCTCTCTTCCTGTGCCTCCTCATAAACATCAGCATGCTTTAGATGAGCGCTAGTTTATGCTGATGCATGGACTCATGGGTAATGTAGTTTCTCTTCACTGTCCTGCGACAAGGATCCAGATCGGCTAATCCGGTGGGGGTTAAAACTCACGGTACGGAGTAAAACACGGATTGACGTCTGCATGCGTCCTGTTATGAAAGCATGATCCACTGCATCAGGCGCATCACTGATATTTACTGCTGCAATTGCTTTCAGCCTTTGTTATTAGTATGATTTTGCTTTCATATCTCTGTTTTTTTTGTCAAAATCCAGTCAGTTCACTCAGTTTCCCTCTTGGTAATGCCTTTTATTAGTTATTTACAGCCAGTATAGTTATTGTTAACTGAAATAAAGCTAAAATAAAATAAAATAGAAATATTAAATAACAAAAATGATTTAAACAATTTTTAAATATTGCTTTGCAACTAACTGAAATAATTTTAAGTTTAAGTATGAAATTAACTAAATGAGATAAAAATAAAACTGGAAAAAAATGTATTAATACTTAAAAAGAAGAAAAAAGCACATAAAATAAAATAAAATAAAATAAATTAAAAATATTTCGAAATATTAAAAAAATGAACAAAACTGACAAAAGCACATGACAAAACTACTAAAAAATAAGCTAAAAAAATTCTAAATTAATAATAAATTGAAACTATTTAGAAATATTTAAAAAAAATATTAAGAAAACTGACAAAAACACATAACAGTACTAAACTAAGCTTAATTACTAGATTTAAAAAAAATGCTAATAATAAAAATATTTTACAAAATTTTAATGAATAAAAATAACATAACAGTTACTAAAAATTAAGCTAAAACTGAAAAATAATGTAAAAATGTAACTACTCAGAAATATTAAAAAAATTACTAAAACTAAAAAATATGTAAAATATTTCTTAAATGAATAAAAAAATAAAATGTAAAACAAAAATATTTAGAAATATTTCAAACAAAAATTTAAATTAACAAAACTGGCAAAAGCACATGACACAATTACTAAAAATTAAGCTCAAAATAAAAATAATGTAAAAATTAAAAGATTATAAACTAAATTAAAACCATTTAGAACTATTTAAAAAATTATAAAACTATAAAACTAAATTAAGATTAATTACTGAATGAAGCTGAAAATATTAAGCTGAAACCAAAAACTAATGCAAAAATTAAAAAAATATTATATATAAATGAAAAAGAATAAAAATGGCAATTCAGAAATATAACAAATTAAACTAAAACTGAAAAAAGGTAAAACAGTAAACTATTAATTATAAATGAATTAAATTGTTAAATAATGTAATAATTAAATTATTAAATTAATTAAAATGACAAATACTAAAACTAAAAAGTAAATGAAAACAATCAAGTAAAAATAATTATAATGTTTATTAATAATAATAAAAAAGACAAAAACATGTAACAAAATTACTCAAAATGAAACTAAATTTAAAATGATTCCTGAAAATGTAAAAATAAAAGCCAATTCAAAATGTTACAAAAAAAATTTAATACATATAAAAGTGAATATAAATAAAACTAAAATATTATTTATTATTGTTTCCAGCTTTGCGCATTAAGCTCTGTCTGTTTGAACAGAAGAAAAGACTAAAATCCCTTAAACTGTTTGTTGACAATATGTCTCAATAACACATTTTAAATCAGGAGTAACAATAACAATGCCATCATAAATTGTAAATCTTAAAGTTTAATAATTCAGCTTTGCATCACAGACATAAATTATATTTTAAAGTATATTAAATTAGAAAACCACTATTTTAAATTGCAATAATATTTCATAATATTACAGTTTTTCTGTATTTTTAATCAAATAAACGCAACCTTGGTGAGCGACAGTGTAAATGTACGAGTGGACAATCTCTGTCTTACACAGCCTTTGTTTTTGTGTCTGATGCATGTGCTGCTCCCATCCACTTTTATTGATGTACTCTAGACATATACAGTATTTACAATAACACTCACATTAAATCAAGTCATCAAACATTGTTTAAGTAAAATTTCTGTGTTTTAGCTGGCAGCCGCTCCAGTTCTCCCGGAAAGCTCTTGGCTCGTTCTTCCGGGAGAATCCCTCGATCTGCCGGATCCGCAGGAACGCCGTCAGACAAACGCAGTAAGATCCCCCGCAGTCAAGGCTGCAGTCGAGAGACGAGCCCCAGCCGCGCAAGAGACGGTAAGACATTTACGTCCATTCACCTAGCAGACGAAACCTTACCCAATGTGTATTCACAAGCAGTTTGTTATTAGGAGAGTGTGATACTGACAAAAATGATAACTTTATATTTATTGGGAATTTTTATGATATAACGAGAATTAAACAATATTTTGTTGAATGTGTTTTTGTTCTGGTACCGGTGGCTAAAACCGTCAATCAGTGCCAGCAAGTCCGAGTGATTCATTCATTCAAGTGATTTGTTCAAAACAGCTGATTCATTTAGTAATGAAGCTTGTGACTGGCTTTATGAATGAGTCACTGAATCACTGACTCAAAAGATTCATTCAAAAACAGATTTATTCAGGAATAGTGTTGCATTTTATGCAAGTACTAAAAAGGTATCGCAATACCCTGCTTTTAAAAACGGTACGATTCTGCATTTTACTAGACCGTATTAACACTGTTTATTTAGGGTCCTATGATTAAAGGGGTTTCGTTTATGAATTAACTTTTGCTTTATTCCTGAATGAATCAGCCATTTGAACAAATCAAGTGAATGAATGATTCAGTAATTAAATCAGTGTCTTGCCGCCACATGCTGGCAGATCTTTTCAGTTATTTAAATTTTACATTTTTCTGTATTCAAAAATTTATTTTTAAAACATTAATCTCAGCATGAATTTATGAATTTGATTGCACTCATAGCAATCTGAGCCTGATTAAACATATGAAAAGGTAAAAACAAAGGTAAAAACAAAATTCCCCTGTAAATCACTTGAACGAGTCAAATTTCACCTCGTAATGGGAAGGCTAAGTTTTTATTTACAAGTGCTCCTCACAAGAAAAGTTTGCCATCAAGTACTAAGTCATGTTTTGCGAAGGGGTCAAATACTTATTTCACTCATAAAAATTCAAATCAATTTATAACTTTTTTGAAATGCGTTTTTCTGGATTTTTTTGTTATTCTGTCTCTCACTGTTTAAATAAACCTACCATTAAAATTATAGACAAATCGTTTCTTTGTCAGTGGGCAAACATACAAAATCAGCAGGGGATAAAAAAAAATTTCCTCACTGTGTGTACAGCCAAATGCTCTGTAAGTGGGTTCAGATAGATTAGTTAGCACTGTGACACACATTTACTGTGTGAATCAGTGATCAATGTGAGCAGCGCCAACATTCATGTGATCCGGTCAATATGTCTGCAGTGAACAACAGAAATCCGCTGCAGTTTTCCTGTCTGTTTGTGTTCATGTTATTATTGTTATATGTCATTATATTCTTCTAGATTTAGACTGTTCTCTTCTTTAATTCAGCTATACATTTGTGTCATATTTTCTGGTCTGCAAACACTGAAGAAATGCATTTCATCATTCATTATTTGTGATTGAGCTGAAAATGCATTTATTTTTTTGGCTCTCTTTCTTTTCTCCATTGTTCATTATGTTTGTTTGAGTTGATCAGTTTTGTGTGTTCATTTAATTTCATTTTACAGAATACATGTTAACTACTGCTACTACACATAATATTGTATTGTTACTATATTTTTATATATTTTTTTGTTTATTTGCATATGTTATAATTTTCATGAAAGTTGAATTTAAATAATAATAATAATATATTCATATTTTGCTGTTATTTGGTTCTTGTTTTTTCCTATATTGTTCAATGTGTTTGGTTTGGTTTGGTTGATTTTTTTATTTTTTCAAATGTTTGTTCATTTAAAATAAATTGTCTGCTACTACTAATATTGTTTTGTCTATTATTATTATTATTATTTGTATATTTTATATATTTTATTTTTATGATTATGTGAGAGGGGATTTACAGTATCAATAATAATAATAATATTTTGTATATTACATATTAATAATAATATTTTTTTAAAGAAGTTAAATATAAATAATAATTATAAACATTATTTTAATAATAATAATTATTATTATTATCATTATTATTATTGTTTTGAAAATTCAACTTCCCATTTCATGAACATTATAAAAACATGACAAATATATTAAAACTATCATTATTATTATCATCATTATTGTTATTATTATTGTTATATTTTTGTCCAATTTTTATGATTTTCTTGAAAGGGAAGTTGACTTTTCATAATAATAACAATAATGTATAATATTATTTTTTGCACTTTATATATTTCATTTACTTTTTAATGAAAGTTAATCAATAGTAATAATAATAACAATAATTATTATAATTATGTACAATTATAAAAATGTGACAAATATATAAAAAATATTATTAATAATATTATAATAATATTTTGTCAGATTTTTGATTTTCCTGAAAGGGGATGTTGAATTTTCTTAAAAATAATAATGTAAATGTGTATAATAATATTATTTTTTGTGTTTTATATGTTTTATTTAATTTTCATAAAAAATTTTAAGGAGAAGTTCTATTTAAATAATAATAATTAATGTTATTTGTATATTTTATGTCATATTTTTATAATTGTATTGATAGGGGAAGTTAAATGTGTCATGTTTTTGTGTCTCTGCTGTCATATCTTCCTAATGGGGTCTCATTCTTCCTACACGTCTTTCCTCTGTCCTGTGCTGCTGACTCCTGTGTGTGTGTGTGTGTGTGTGTGTGTGTGTGTGTGTGTGTGTGTGTGTGTGTGTGTGTGTGTGTGTGTGTGTGTGTGTGTGTGTCAGTGCGGGCCAGTCGTATCCCGCGGCCCAGCATGAGTCAGGGCTGTAGTCGTGACACGAGTCGAGAGAGCAGCAGAGACACCAGTCCGGCTCGAGGGTTCAGTCCGCTGGGTAAGAGACGAAAACCAGACCAGACCAGACATGACACCTGCGCATGTCTATACTCACACTTCAGCTATATGAATGGGTTTGGTCTGAGGATTTTGAGTTTAAAGTTTAATATCCTAATTTTATTAAAGGTGCCATAGAATGCATTGATACAATATTTTAAATTGTTCTCTGATATCTACATAGAAGTTATATGGCTTAGGTAAGGGCGAAAAATTCACCAGAAACGGTTTTACAAGTCCATTTACATCCCTAGGATTTGTCCCTAGAATGAAATGCTCTGTTATTACCTTATTTAGAAGGTTCATGAATAATAATTATGAGCTCTGCTCTGATTGGCTGTTTCACAGAGTGGCTCATTTCAGTAGCTCGCACATGGAGGAAAATATATAATTACGGCGCTCAAGCCACTATTAATATGCGGGGCATTGAAACTGCTGTTTTAAATGCATGATAACTTTTTACTTTCACTTTTGAGATTTGTGATCGCACATGCTCTATGTAACGTTATACTTCAGCGGCAGTACTTAGCACATTTGACAAGTTTAGATGCTTGTTAGTGATGCTCAGGATCTGTAAATCATTCGCTATCGTCCGCGCAGTCATCTCTCCTTACTCTGTTTATGTGGTAAGTGAAATCTTACTGTATGTACTGCAATGTAACTGCAAGAAGCTAACCGCGTCCCTTTAGTGGCTCGCCTTATTTTATTAGAACGCCTTATTTGTTTTCCGTGCTTTTCTGAGTACAGACAACCCATCCCTGCACTTAACATCCCCTGCACAACCTGGAACATAACATTAATTTCCGTGATCTGCCATTTTCGCTATTGTCTTTGCTTTGTTTTTTCACAATAACCTACCTGCAGAACTTCTGATGATTGAGCTATGCAAATGTTGGGGGCGTAATTATTAATGACCCCCGAGACTATAACGTCATAGTCTATTATGTTAGGATCAGACCAATTTTTCAGTGGTCTTTTGCAAACACCAGATTTAGAAGGAGGAATGATAGTGTTTGAGACTCACGGTATGTCATGTCCATGTACAGAACTGTTATTATTCAACTATGCCAAGGAAAATACAGTTTTCCATTCTATGGCACCTTTAAATTTAAATTTTATATTGCCAACTAAATCAATGCAAATCTGTCATCCAGTCCTTAATTTCTTATATTTCTTTCCTATAACTTCATTTAACTGTGTTGTGTGTCAGTGAACTAAAAGTCATGTGTCACCAGAAAAAAGAGTTTTTTGTTTCTGAAATGTGTGTGACCTGATCCTTCCCAGCGTCTCACAGACACTCCCGCTCCACGAGCGCTCTGACGGGCACTGACGTCCTGCAGACAGGTGATTCTAGACGTCCGGGTCACGGCACCACAATCCAGATCATCAGTGTTTTTAACAAGGCTCATGCTGAATCTGTTTAGAGGTGTATGTATGTCAGTCACATCCAGGTTTAGAGCAAGTTTAAAGAGGTCATCGGATGCAAAACTCACTTTTACATGTTGTTTGAACATTAATGTGTGTTGGCAGTTTGTGTACACAACCACCCCTACAATGATACAAATCCACCCAGTGGTATTTTTTAAGTCTTTAATAGTAATATCCCCTTTTTAAAATCAGGTAATTCTCAGCTTCTTGTGGGTGTGATGACACGCAGACAGAGGCCCCTCCCACGATAGTTGATTGACATGAGTGTCTTACCTTAGACCCGCCCTCACCGAGCTGAAACAGTCCGACTCCGATCACCATTGTGTGACTCAGGTGCAGAGGAAAACAAGATCTTGATCTACATATGCGTCTATGTTCGTGCAAATCATTTGTAATGCAGCTTCACCCACACCAGAAGGGTTTTTATGCATCTTTGCAAATGGCCTTTCTTAATAATGTTTAAGAAAGATTATTAAGACAGCTAAACACATCTAAATGCGGCTAAAGTAAACATTACGAGGACTCATCCCATGGCAGAGAGGGGCGGGGCAAGCAGAGCTCATTAGCATTTAAAGGAACATGCAACAGAATAACTCGCTGATTTTGACAAGGTAAAAAGAGTGTTTTTTACACTACCACTGAGAAATTTTAAACAAAGTATGTTATAGATTTCTGATTAAGACCCTAAAGAATCATATCAACTTGTGGAAAATGGGCATCCCATGACCCCTTTAAGCAGGTTTAGACTCCTGTGTGTCTTGAGCTCAAACACACGGTGGCGCCAGAGACCACGATCACAGCTGTCTGACAGCTGATTCACTGTCTTTGATGAAGCTTTTTTACCTGGATGTGAACTGGATGGTTATTTTGCACATTGTGTATCTTTTTGTTTCAGTTATGCTTGTTGTTTTTTGTGCTTTTGTTTTTATTGTGAAAAGTGCATTTTTTATTGTCATAATACTGGACAGGCCAATTCATCATCGATGTTTGGAGATTTGGAGATTATTGGCAGACGAGTGTTATTTTACCCTTATGCCATTTCCAAAATCTCCTTACAGCCTTGTCAATAGTGTGCATGTTGTTTGTGTATTTTATTTTATTTTAATGGAATATTATGTGAAGTTTTGTTGTTGTTATTGTTATTTATTTATTAATTTGAACGAAAAAGTTTTTAGTTGTAATTAACTATAAGATACCCTGGCCAATTTTTTATTTTATTTTTTATTTTTTGGGTTCATTTTTATTAGTATTTTCTTTTCTTTTCTTTTTTAAATAATATACCCTGGTCAACATTTATGGTTTTGTTCTGTTATTTATTTATTTCATGCATGCAATAATTAATTAATTCAAAATCCTAAAACTAGGTTTTTTCCAGGCTTTTTATTTCCAGATTTGAATTATTAATCATTAAAATTAGTTTTGAAGCATACATTTTCAGCATTATTTCAGAGAGTTGGGCCCTATTGCATGTTTGCGGTTCATTTTAAGATGTAAAAGTGTTGTTTTGATTTCATTTTGAGTTCATCAGACTGTTGTTTGATTGAGTTTTGTGTAATTTCTTGATTTTTTTTCCCTTAAATTCATATTTTTATTTGTGTAATTTTTTTTGCATGTTTTCAGTCAGATCAATCTGTGTTTTACAGGATTGTGTGCTGTGATGCTGTTGAATGAAAAGCATGCAGTGACTTTGTTTGATTTTTGTCCTGATGAAAATATTTGACATTGATGTAGCGTGTGTTTATTAATCTCTCTTTGTCTCTGTCTCTGTCAGATCGGTTCGGTCTCATCCATCAGGCGCGTATCTCGGCGTCTGTAAATGCCATGCGGATCTTGAACACAGGCACAGAGGTGGAAGCTGCCGTGGCAGACGCTCTGGTGAGAATCACGTCCTTAATCTACAGTCTGATTATCATCCGTCATCATATTCCTGATGTGTTTGTCTTTACTTTCCCTCTGCGCTTGTCTGGAATCTCTGCAGCTTTTAGGAGACTCCAGGAATAAGGTACTTGATTTTTAGACATCTGATTGATATTCATCATTTAATTTGTTTTCTTTATTAATTCATTAATGTCTGTGACATTTTATACAAATGGTTGGAAAGATTTTTTTAGTGTTTTTAAAAAAAATCTCTTCTGCCCACCAAAGTTGCATTTATTTGATCAAAAATACAGTGAAAATTGTAAAATATTTGTACAACTTAAAATAACTAATTTCTAGTCGTACGACTGCCTTTTAGTGACAAAAATCTAAGATTACAGTCGGAATACTGCGAGAATAAAGTCGGAGTACTACGAGAATAAAGTCGGAATACTACGAGAATAAAGTCGGAATACTACAAGAATGAAATCGGAATACTACGAGAATAAAGTCGAAATACTACGAGAATAAAGTCGGAATACTACAAGAATAAAGTCGGAATACTACGAGAATAAAGTCGAAATACTACGAGAATAAAGTCGGAATACTACAAGAATAAAGTCGGAATACTACGAGAATAAAGTCGGAGTACTACAAGAATAAAGTCGGAATACTACGAGAATAAAGTCGGAATACTACAAGAATGAAATCGGAGTACTACAAGAATAAAGTCGGAATACTACGAGAATAAAGTCGGAATACTACGAGAATAAAGTCGGAATACTACGAGAATAAAGTCGAAATACTACAAGAATAAAGTCGGAATACTACAAGAATAAAGTCGGAGTACTACGAGAATAAAGTCGGAATACTACAAGAATAAAGTCGGAATACTACGAGAATAAAGTCGAAATACTACAAGAATAAAGTCGGAATACTACGAGAATAAAGTCGGAATACTACGAGAATAAAGTCGGAATACTACAAGAATAAAGTCGAAATACTACAAGAATAAAGTCGGAATACTACAAGAATAAAGTCGGAATACTACGAGAATAAAGTCGAAATACTACAAGAATAAAGTCGGAATACTACGAGAATAAAGTCGAAATACTACAAGAATAAAGTCGGAATACTACGAGAATAAAGTCGGAATACTACGAGAATAAAGTCGGAATACTACGAGAATAAAGTCGGAATACTACAAGAATAAAGTCGGAGTACTACGAGAATAAAGTCGGAATACTACAAGAATAAAGTCGGAATACTACGAGAATAAAGTCGAAATACTACAAGAATAAAGTCGGAATACTACGAGAATAAAGTCGAAATACTACGAGAATAAAGTCGAAATACTACTAGAATAGAGTCGAAATACTACGAGAATAAAGTCGGAATACTACGAGAATAAAGTCGGAGTACTACGAGAATAAAGTCGGAATACTACGAGAATAAAGTCGGAATACTACGAGAATAAAGTCGGAATACTACGAGAATAAAGTCGGAGTGCTACGAGAATAAAGTCGGAATACTATGAGAATAAAGTCGGAGTACTACGAGAATAAACTTGGAATACTACGAGAATAAAGTCGGAATACTACAAGAATAAAGTCGGAGTACTACGAGAATAAAGTCGAAATACTACGAGAATAAACTCGGAATACTACGAGAATAAAGTCGAAATACTACGAGAATAAAATCGGAATACAACGCGAATAAAGTAAAAAAAATAAAAAATAATACTACGAGAGTAAAGTCAAAATACTACGAGAGTAAAGACAAAATACTACGAGAATGACATTTAAATACTGCGAGAATAAAGTCGGAATAGTACGCGAATAAAGTAAAAAAATACTACGAGAATAAAGTTGAAATACTACACAAATAAAGTAAAAAAAAATACTACAAGAGTAAAGTCGAAATACTATGAGAATAAAGTCGAAATATTTCAAGAATAAAGATAAAATACTGCAAAAAAGCCGAAATACTATGAAAATAAAGTAAAAAAAATGCAAGAATAAACTCGAAATATTTCGACTTTATTCTCGAAATATTTTGACTTTATTCTCGCAATATTTCAACTTTAACTAATTAAATCTAAAAACAATTGTGCTGCACAAACATTTTGTGGAAACAGTCATACATTTTATTTTTCAGGATTGTCGTAATCTAAATAATGTTTGACAGATGTGTGGTTTATGTGTTGTAGCAGAGGCCAATGCGGCGGCGGTACGAATCTCCTGGCATGTACTCGGATGACGATGCCAACAGTGATGCGTCCAGTGCCTGCTCAGAACGCTCTTATAGCTCTCGTAACGGCGGCGTCCCGCATTATCTGCGTCAGACAGAGGACGTGGCCGAGATCCTGAACCACTGCGCCAGCTCCAACTGGTCCGAGAGAAAAGAGGGGCTGCTGGGACTCCAGAACCTCCTGAAGAGCCAAAGAATCCTCAGGTACAGACCTTAATGTTTATATGGATGTATATAAATATTCTATTAAATGTTTTAGTAAATGATTTGTGTTAAAAAAAAAATCTCTAATTGAGTTTTTATGAATATAGTTATATAGTTATGAATATATATATTTTTATTATATTACTTTTTTATACAAATAAATAAATAAATAAATAAACTAAGAGTCCATATGCAGCATGAACTACATATATATATACTATATATAGTACTATATACTGTATATACTATATATATACCAGTCAAAATTACTATATCTGTGTGCATTCTTAATTATTTATTTTAATATTTTAATTTGATAAATATATTGTTTGAATTTTATTAAAAAATAAATTACTTAAAGTCCTCAGGTAACGTGCAACCATCTACAATGGTTATTAAGATTTATTTATTGTTTTGTTTTATTTTATCTATCTTTATATGAATATTTTTATTTTATTCAAATAATTTTATTAAAAAATAAATTACAGAAGGACCTCAGGTATTTTTTTAAAATCTATATTTATATAAATATTTTTATTTTATACTAAGAAATTTATTAAAAAATAAATTACTAAAAGTCCTTAGGTACATGCGTAACCATCTACACTTAATTTGCTTTATCTATATTTTATATGAATATTTTAATTTTATTCCTAGTAGTTGTAATTTATTCAATAAATAAATTATAAAAAAATTACAAATCTTCTTGAATTAATACAATTTCCTAAATATATGGTATAATATATTACAACTTTTTAATAAAAGTCAAAGTCCTCTGGTGCATTAAATAAATTTTATACAAATAAAATAAATTAATTAAATAAATTACTTAAACATTAAGATAATATGTATTAATAATATACATAATTATATACATAAAAAAATCTTTTTTAAGATGTTTTCTGATGACAATACCATTTACAAATTTTTCAATTTCGATATGTCCTTTTTGCTTTAAAAGTAAATAAAAAATCTGAATTGTAATACAGATGTAAAGGTGTAAGTGTGTTTGTGTGTTTAGTCGTGTGGAGCTGAAGAGACTGTGTGAGATTTTCACCCGGATGTTTGCAGATCCTCACAGCAAGGTGACCTTTCATTACATACATAAATTCACAATTTCATGAAATAACTTGAAATGTTTGTGTTTGCTTCATCTTCTAATACGGATTATTTTGTTGTGCTTTGTGTTCTGGTGCTGCTTTGGAATGATCCATCAGAGAGTAAGTGTTTCAAACCTCAAAATCTTTTTAACAAATATCATAAATACATTTAAAAAATGTACATTTAAAATACATTTAGGGGCCGTTCACATTGGTGTTGTTTTAGTATCATCGAGGTACTATTATAGTGTTAAGAAATTTATTTATTATTATTTTTTTTAATATATATATATTTTTTTCTGTTTATATATATATATATATATATATATATATATACTTTTATTATTATACATTTTATTTAAATACATCACGTTAAACTAAATCTGGAGGGATTGCTAAACTAAATAAGGATTGCCTATCTGAAATAACTAATATTATAATAATACGTTTTTATATTATATTATTATATTATATTAATTGAATATATTTTGTTGTATTTTTTATGATTTATTTATTTATTTATTTATATATATATATATATATATATATATATATATATATATATATATATATATATTGACAGGGCGAAGTTGAATTTAAATATAAAAAATAACAGACACACATACACACACACACACACACACATATATATATATATATATATATATATATATATATATATATGTGCATGTGATTTTTTTGTTGTTGTTGTTTATTTAGTTTCCAATTAAAATGTAATTTATTGAAAAAAAAAAAAGTGTTTCGAATGTAAATTTTATTTAGTTAATTTGATTTATTTTATTTAATTAGTATTTAAAAAAATTGTTCCACCTAAAAAAATAAAAATGTGAAATATTGCTTTTGGCAGCTGCCTAATTAAATAAGTGTAAAATGTATTTATTTTTTATTTTTCTTTGCATTTATTTATTTTAATTTGTATTCAGACATTTTAATTTAAACTATTTATATTTTATTTTGGTTCACACAGAACGTGCTGTTGAGTTTGAAAAGGACGGCCATCATAAAATGTTTCTGCACTAATGCGTGTGTTTGTCAGGTGTTCAGCATGTTTCTGGAGACGCTGGTGGACTTCATCATGTTACACCGAGAGGATCTCCAGGACTGGCTGTTTATTCTCCTCACGCAGCTTCTGAAGAAAATGGGGGCCGATCTTCTGGGCTCCGTTCAGGCCAAAGTTCAGCGGGCCCTCGACGTCACCAGGTCTGAACCGCCTTCACTTCAGTAAATTAACCACAAAATGACTATAACTGTTCAGGAGTGTTCATCGTATGCTGTATTTCTGTGCTGCAGTCTTCTGTGTTGTTTATTTTCTTGTTTCCGTCCTGGTTTTCACAGGGACTCTTTTCCCTTCGATCAGCAGTTCAACATCTTGATGCGGTTTATTGTTGATCAGACGCAGACCCCAAACCTCAAGGTCGGTCCGCTCTTTATATCACAGTTTTCAAGTTTTTTTTGTTCTGCTTCAGTTGAGCTCATAACCAGCATCCAAAAAAATAATGTCCAGGTTACATCTATAACCCCCATTCCCTGAAGGAGGGAACGGAGACATTAAGTCAAATGATGTATTTGGATTGTACTTCGAAGTCCTATCACCTCTCAGTCGTTCAGTCCGACATACATCGAGTGACATATTGAGATCTAACAAAGGAAAACGGCACAATCCTGTGTGTCAGAACAAATGGACTCAATACTCACCCTGCCCATTGCCCTGTAAGCCGGATACACGGGCCCACCAGGGATTCCAGATCTACTGAAGCAACCATTTTAGGGCGTCGTCAATGACGAGACTTAGTCATGTGGAATAAGGGAAGAATATACCAAAGTTATAGATATATGAAAGGGGAACACAGTAAAATGACTGGAAATACTGAGACATAGTTCCACAACCGGAGGGGGCGAAAAAGACCCCCTTACAGAGCACAGTCACGGACTACTCCGTCCTAGTCCGGGCTGCGGGGCATGGAGGACCCAGAGTTCACAAGGGGAACAACTGGGGAAACAACACACAGATCTGTATAGAATGATGCAGCAAGCCGACACTGAGCCGGCCTCCCGCAAATTACCTTTAGATGTTACCTTAGCACACGGGAGTACACAGGCTCAACGCGGAGATTATAGAATCTTGCGAAGGTATTGGGTGTCGCTCGGCCCGCAGCTCTATATATGTCTGCTAGAGAGGCGCCGTGCGCCAGCGCATAGGAGGAGGAAACACTCTGGGTGGAGTGAGCTCGAATTCCTTGGGGGCACGGCTTACATTGGGATTCGAATGCCAAGGTGATGGCATGATCCTGAAAAGGAGTGGTGGGAACCTTGGGCTCATATCCAGGCCTGGGTCTCAAGGTCACGTAAGAATCTGCCGGGCCGAAGTCAAGGCACGTTTTGTTGACTGAGAATGCTTGCAGATCCCCCACCCTCTTGATAGAGGCAAGCGCGGTCAGAAGCGAGGTCTTAAGCGACAGGTATTTCAGCTCGACAGAAACAAGTGGCTCAAAGGGAGCTCCCTGCAGACCTATGAGGACCACGGAGAGATCTCAAGAGGGGATGAGGTGCAGTCTAGGAGGGTTTATCCTCCTTGCACCTTTCAGGAACCTGGTGATCAGGTGATGCTTCCCTAGGGACGAGCCATCCACTGCATCGTGATATGCAGAAATTGCTGCAACACATACTTTTAAAGTGGAGGAGGACAGCCTCCACTATAACTTTTCTTGCAGAAAGGAAAGCACCACTCCGACAGAGCATCTCTGTGGGTCCTCTCAGCGAGAGGAACACCAATCAACCAACAGACCCCACCTCAGACCGTAGGCCTACCTCGTGGAGGGGGCTCTAGCCTGGGTGATAGTGTCGATCACGACCTGGGGAAGGCCAGTGAGGTCTACCGCAGATCACACACTCCACCTGGGCCACGTCCACGTACCCCCTGGCTGCCCCACCATCGAGAGTAGTAAGGAGGGAGGAGCTCAGACGCGAACAAGCAGTGTAGAGGGGCTTCCACTTCTTGGTGAGCTCCTCATGAACCTCCGGGAAGAAAGGCACTGGGGCGGAGTGAGGTGGAACGTCACTACACGCACCCAGAAACCAATCGCCGAGCAACGAGCGCTCTGGAGAAGGTGCCTTGGACACAACCGGAGGGGGCGAAAAAGACCCCCTTACAGAGCACAGTCACGGACTACTCCGTCCTAGTCCGGGCTGCGGGGCATGGAGGACCCAGAGTTCACAAGGGGAACAACTGGGGAAACAACACACAGATCTGTATAGAACACTGAGCCGGCCTCCCGCAAATTACCTTTAGATGTTACCTTAGCACACGGGAGTACACAGGCTCAACTCACGTCTTGGTGAGCTCCTCATGAACCTCCGGGAAGAAAGGCACTGGGGCGGAGTGAGGTGGAACGTCACTACACGCACCCAGAAACCAATTGCCGAGCAACGAGCGCTCTGGAGAAGGTGCCTTGTAGAGCTGGGCGGTATGACCAAAAATTTATATCACGGTATTTTTCAAAATTATACGGTATCACGGTATTTAACGGTATTTTTTTTTTTATGCATGACTAGGTGTTAACCACATTTCCTTATAAATTAGAGAATAATTACTGCAGTATATTGGCTTACATTGACTGGACTAGTATTAACCCAGGTTTGATTGGTCTCTCAAAATTCTGCTGTTCACAAAGAAGTGACAGTGGCACTCATAATTGTAATGAGGTGAAGAAATCAGAATTCATGACTTGCAGTCAAAATACACAACACTTTATTGTGCATTCTTCATATTCCAGGACATGTTTGTGGCGGAGGTGGTGAAGCAAATTGCTCGTGTTGCCTCCTGCGGCTACAACTTTAGCCTGACCACATTAACATATGATGTAGTGATGCACCGAAATGAAAATTCTTGGCCGAAACCGAAAACCGAAAGAATTATGCCAATTATTAGTACCATTGCATTTATGGCCATGACTGTACTAATCTTACTAAAATCAAGGCATTGCAATTGCATACATTAATATTAAAGTTTCAAAGAATAAATCAATGATATCAATTTAAACAATTATTATCAATCAAGTATTATATTACTTAAATAACATATATTTTACTGCCTTTGTTTAAATTGTTTAAATTTTTATAACACATTATCTTGTGGATCCATCAGTTCACATTTACAACTCTACGTGTTTCTCTTCCAGCAGGAGGCGCTGTCAGAATGGTAGTATACAAAGCAGCGCAACAAATGATTTTGAAACGTGCAGTGCTCATATTTATTCAGCCTTTTGAAGTTTCATCGCAATTCTTGTCTTTCAGTCCCCGCATTTAAGACTACCTGAAATCATAATTATGACTTTCATAACCTCCTAATAACACTACAGTCATCAATGAAAATTAAGAGCTTTATTTAAGACTTTCAAAAACAAACCTTACCCAAAATACGTTTCTTTTTATTTTTTTCCCACCATGTTCGGGGCACAAGAAAAATATTAAGGGACTAAATTAATATCAGCTTATGAAGTATAATCGTCTCTCATTGTCTCTGAAAGAATGCACATCAGATGCTGAAAGTCAGTTTTCCTTTCACTTTAACTATTGCGCAGTTTTCACGTTGCATGTGTGATATCTATTGGCTCACCTCCATGGTTTAAAACATAAATATTTATAAAAATACAGTATATAGAAAAGACATATCTTTAAAATATTGCTACGTAACTGAAAGCTACGTCTGTCTGCGCGCTCTCATCACAGGCTGCACGCACGACTGCAGACGCACCCCCTCTTGAAATTTCGGCATTACAAGTTTTGCAAATCACTACTAACCCGGGGTCTTTCTCACATATATAATACGTCCACACCGCAGATGTGTTGCTTCAGACAAGCACGTGCAAGCTGCAGTTTCTGTTTGCGTCAACATACGTGTTCCCGACGCTTTGTACGCACACACTCACCGGTATTGGGGTATATGAAAAATGAATATCATTTTAAAAAAAAACACCGGTATTGGGTATGAAAAGGTATACCGCCCAGCCCTAGTGCCTTGGACACCTCCAACCTGATGCCCTTGGCTGCCCGCAGAAGCATGGCCGCCAGCTTAGCATCAGACTCAGACTGAGCAGCAGCCGTGGTGGTTCCGCTGCTTCCACTGATGATAGCCCCTCCTCTAATGTCACGACAGACATCCTATCTTCCTCTGGAGCCCCAAAAGTGACGCTAGGCTCGCCGCGGGACGAGCAAGCACCATCCTTCGGTAGATCCACTAGGCCACGAGAGGACTCGGACCTCCGTGGGGACTTGCCGCCAAAGCATTCCGAATTGTCACTCTGAGGTCGCCCTTGCCTCTAGCGTCTTTATGGTCCGCCGAACTGGGCTGGGTAGAGGACTTGCGAACGAGAGGCAGGATCTCAACGCAGCCGTGGTCATGCTTTCGCAATGAACGCACAAACCATCCACGAAAGCCGCCTCGGCATGTTCTCGGCTCAGGCACGTAAGGCAGCGATCGTGTCCATCTACGGAAGTCAGGAAACTACTGCATCCAGAGGTACACGGTCGAAAAGACATCGGGAACGAGTATCTTTGTTGACCGTGTGCTCTTTTAGTTGCTGGATTGCCCAAGGAAGAACCGCAGCACATGCGTGCACTCGGGGCAGCCTCGTTGGAATGCAAAGACCGGCTTTTTCGTTCAGTGAAGTGGCTACACAGAAAACTAAGTTTTTTTTCTTCAATCTTCTTCAGCAGGCAATGGCTCTGAAGCAGAAATCTGAGTGAGTGTATGTACGCCGCTATCTTATATACCCGTATGTACAGGGAAGTGGCTAGGCTTGAAAATTCCACACGGCAATGTTCATTGGCCTTTTCTCTTTAGCTCACAGTGGATAGGTCTCCCAAGTACAATCCCAATACGTCACTCGGCGTATCGTAACATCGGAGAGAACGACTGAGAGGGAACATTTAATATCCCATCAAACCATTTTGGATTAAATCATTTTAATAAAATAATGTTTGTTTTTTTTAATGGTTTTGCTTCTTGTTAACTATAATGACCCTAAATGTAAAGTGTTGTCAAACCTTTTGAATGTCTTGATTATGTCACAAGTAAAGGTTTTATCGACATTACAACCCAAACATCACATATTAACATCCACACCACTCAATATATGTGTGTGTGTGTGTGTGTGTGTGTGCGTGCGCAGGTGAAGGTGGCGATCCTGAAGTACATCGAATCTTTGGCCAGACAGATGGATCCGTCAGACTTCGTGAACTCCAGCGAGACGCGGTTAGCAGTCTCTCGGATCATCACATGGACCACAGAACCAAAAAGCTCGGACGTCAGGAAGGTCAGTGTGTTTTTTCTTGCACTTCGCTTCCCTTCTGTGAGGCTCCAGCTGACGTTCGGTTTGTCAAAGTGAGTTGTCGTGTGTCTCAGACGCTTCATAACTGGCCGAACGAGGAGGCGTCGGGCAGGAGTTCCACTGTGGCCTCCCTGCCAGGAGAAAGTAACCTGGAGGAGAGATGTAAGCAGGTAGTGACCCCCGATCTGTGACCTTTGACCTCCTGACTGCCTGTGGAGGTCACGCCGAGCTTCTCTAACACTGACAATCTCTGATGCTCCGGTGGAGGGTTTTGCTCCCATGTGTGATGATGTTTCAGCATGGCAGCTGATAACCGTCTTTCCTCATTTCTGTGGCACTAACATCTTTATCTGAAGCACTTGAATGACCTTTGACCTTCGGCAGTGCAGATGATGTATTTATGTTGGCATGAATGAAAACGTGGCTGTGAGGGACAGACATTTAATCTGTAAAATGTTTAATAAAAAATCATATATAAAATAAATTGAAATGTAAATAGTGTTTTTTTTAAAACAAAACATTCTAAAAATTACTAAAAATTAAACTGCAAAATAAAAATAAATGGAACCTAAATAGTATTATTTAAAAAACAAAACCTTATATAAAAATCAGATAACAATACTAAAATACAAAACAAATCACAGTAAAATTACTAAAACAAAAATTAATGAAAACTGAAAATATGAAAATAAGAGCTAATTCAAAATATTAATTGAAAACTATAATAATATATAAGTAATACTAAAATAATAACAAAATTACTGCAAAAATAAATTTGGAAGTAAATAAAAAATTAATTAATTAATTAATTGTAAATAGTATTATTTAAAACACAAAAAATAAAAAAATAAAAATAAAAATTACGAAATTTTAACTGGAAATAAATAAAAATTAATTTAACATAAATATTGTTAGTTAAAACACAAAAACTAATAAAAATGACTACAAAATTACCAAAAAGTTAACTGGAAATAAATTAAACATAAAAGTATTGTTTAAAAAGCCGAACGCATATAAAAATGACAACAAAATGACTAAAAATGTAATAAAAATTAAAATAAAAACTGAAAACTTCTAAATAAAAGCTGATTCAATTTGAAGCGGATTTAAAAAAAAACTTTATTCAGTCTGTTAATTTTTTTTTTTTAAATCATATATAAAGTAAATTAAACATAATATCTAAAAAGGACAAAAAAATTACAAAAAATTAAACTGCAAAGTAAAAATAAATAAAACCTAAATAGTATTGTTTAAACAAACAAAACCTTTTAAAAAACCACATAACAATACTAAAATTCAAAACAATGTATATAATCACAGTGAAATTATTTAAAACAAAAAGCTGATTAAAAATATTAATTAAAAGCTATAATAATAAATAAGTAATACTAAAATAATAATAATAATAATAATAATAATAATAATAATAATAATAATAATAATAACAAAATTACTACAAAAATAGTAAATAAGTAAATAAAAATTTATAAAAAAAAATATTACAAAATGTAAATAAACAAAAACTAATAAAAAATAACATAAATTTAACATAATTTAACTGGAAATAAATAAAAATGATTTTAACATAAATAGTGTTACTTAAAAGACAAAAACTAATAAAAATGGCAACAAAATTTCTAAAAAATAAACTGGAAAATAAATAAAAAAAATAACAACAAAAGCACATAAAAATGACGACAAAATTACTAAAAATGTAATAAAAATTCAAATAAAAACTGAAGACATCTAAAGCATCATCTAAAAAAAACTACAATACTAAAACAACACTAGTTCAATTTACCTTGATGCTGATTGTTCTTCTGACCAAACATTGAAAGTACTTTCTTTCAAAGGATTTCTAGTGGACAAAAAAAAAAAGATGTGATCTATGACCTTACGATCTTAACATCTGTCCCTCACAGCCTTGATGCATTCACTTCTGATTTAACTTGACGTCTACCCCTCACTAAGGCCCAATGGGATGCATATCAAACTCACATATTATTGCAAGACTTTGAAATGCTTTATTTGCACCTAATCAAGCACAATGTGATATTTTGAGTGTTTAATCATTTTCCCTTCCTCACTAAAAGCCAGAACTACATCGTGAAGAGACGAAATCTCACTTTGCCTGATCTCATTAGTTGTTTTTTTTGTCCGTGGTGGTGTGTTTTCCAGGCTGCTCAGATGGTTCTGATTGCCCTGTTTGAGCTGAACACCCCAGAGTTCACCATGCTGTTAGGCGCTCTGCCTAAAACCTTCCAGGATGGAGCCACTAAACTCCTGCACAGCCATCTGAAGAACAGCAGTAATGCCGCCGCAGTGGTAAACACACGCTGATCTCTCTTTCCGTCACTCAGTGTTACAGTGTGCCATTTGCTCACTTATCTGTGTCATTTGTTAAGTCTCAGGCATCTCCCAGCGGCAGCGCCAGTGTGGGACGCACTCCTCCACGACACCCCGTGACCCGCACCAGCCCTCTGACCTCACCCACCAACGGCTCACATGGAGGACTGTCACCCAGGTACGTCACCTTAAAACAACCAGACAAAATACATCAACAATCTGTAAAGCTGTGGGACATTTATCAGGACTACATGGAATCTGAGGCTGGAGAAATAGGAAGAAAAATGCTGCAGAGTCACTAGGGATGCACTGAATTTTCAGCATTTTCGGTTTTCAGCCGAAAGAGAAAAACAAAATATATGAGCCAAAAATGTAGGACTATACATTATTTGGATAATTAGTTTAAAAAAGTTATATCTGATTGATTAGATCTGTTGCATAGATCTAAATAAAAATATTATATTGATATTTAATGTTATTATATTTTCTGTCCAATTTTATTTTATTATGTTTTAATTATGTTTAAACATAATTTTATTATGTTTTCAGTAAAAATTTAATTTAGGTGTTTAAATAAAAAAAAAATCTTACATAATTAGTTAATATTATTTACTAAAATAGTAAATCATTCTTACAAAGCATTTTCACCTAAAAGTGATTCACGTCTCCTAAAATATTGATTTAAATATAAAAAAAAAGAAATATTTTAAAGATAATTTCTGTAATGTTGTATTAATATTTTGAGTGTTTTTATGTTCATATTATATATTATATTTTGTATTTTGTTATGTTTATATTTATATTTTTTGTTTTAGTTTGTTAAAGTTTTAGTAATTTAGCTGTTTTTGTCATTTTTATTTTTTATTTTTTTATATATTTAAATAAATATTTATTTAAACATAAAAAGTAATATTTTAAAACTAATAATATAACAAAATATATGAGCCAAAAATGTAGGACTATACATTATTTGGATAATTAGTTTAAAAAAGTTATATCTGATTGATTAGATCTGTTGCATAGATCTAAATAAAAATATTATATTGATATTTAATGTTATTATATTTTCTGTCCAATTTTATTATGTTTTCAGTAAAAATTACATTTAGGTGCTTAAATTTAAAAAATCTTACATAATTAGTTAATATTATTTACTAAAATAGTAAATCATTCTTACAAAGCATTTTCACCTAAAAGTGATTCACGTCTCCTAAAATATTGATTTAAATATAAAAAAAATTAATATTTTAAAGATAATTTCTGTAATGTTGTATTAATATTTTGAGTGTTTTTATGTTCATATTATATATTATATTTTGTATTTTGTTATGTTTATATTTATATTTTTTTTGTTTTAGTTTGTTAAAGTTTTTGTAATTTAGCTGTTTTTGTCATTTTTTATTTTTTATTTTTTTATATATTTAAATAAATATTTATTTAAACATAAAAAGTAATATTTTAAAACTAATAATATAACAAAATATATGAGCCAAAAATGTAGGACTATACATTATTTGGATAATTAGTTTAAAAAAGTTATATCTGATTGATTAGATCTGTTGCATAGATCTAAATAAAAATATTATATTGATATTTAATGTTATTATATTTTCTGTCCAATTTTACTATGTTTTCAGTAAAAATTACATTTAGGTGTTTAAATTTAAAAAATCTTACATAATTAGTTAATATTATTTACTAAAATAGTAAATCATTCTTACAAAGCATTTTCACCTAAAAGTGATTCACGTCTCCTAAAATATTGATTTAAATATAAAAAAATGTAATATTTTAAAGATAATTTCTGTAATGTTGTATTAATATTTTGAGTGTTTTTATGTTCATATTATATATTATATTTTGTATTTTGTTATGCTTATATTTATATTTTTTGTTTTAGTTTGTTAAAGTTTTAGTAATTTAGCTGTTTTGTCATTTTTATTTTTTATTTTTTATTTTTTTATATATTTAAATAAATATTTATTTAAACATATAAAAAAGTAATATTTTAAAACTAATTTCTGTAATGTATTAATATTTTGAGTGTTTTAATGTTCATATTATATATCATATTTTGTATTTTGTTGTTTATATTTATATTTTTTGTTTTAGTTTGTTAAAGTTTTAGTAATTTAGCTGTTTTTGTCATTTTTATTTTTTTATTTTATTTTTTATATATATATATTTAAATAAATATTTATTTAAACATATAAAAAAGTAATATTTTAAAACTAATTTCTGTAATGTATTAATATTTTGAGTGTTTAATGTTCATATTTTATATCATATTTTGTATTTTGTTATGTTTATATTTATATTTTAGTTTAAAATTTTTTTTATTTAGCTTTTTTTGTCATTTTTATTAGTTTTTTTATATATATTTTTATACATTTAAATAAATATTTATTTAAATATATAAAAAAGTTATTATTTTAAAACTAATTTCTGTAATGTTGTATTAATATTTTGAGAGTTTTTATGTTCAGATTATATATAATATTTTGTATTTTGTTATGTTTATATTTATATTTTTTATTTTAGTTTGTAAAAGTTGTAGTAATTTAGCTGTTTTTGCCATTTTTATTAGTTTTTTTTTTTTAATACGTATATACATATAGTATTTGTTAATTATTAGATGTATTAGTTTTAGTTTATTTAGTTTTAGTTATTTTAAACTTAGGTTAAATTTTAACTTTAGCTTAAAGTGAAAGAAAATTAATATATATTTAAAAATATATAATTAATAACTTTTTTTATGTATTTTTTATTAATTTTTACTTCAAATTTATTTTTTGTAGTCATTTTGTTATTATTATTATTTTAGTATTACTTATATATTATTATAGCTTTTAATTAATAATTTTAAATAGCTTTATTCCAGTTTACATGAATTTTTGTTTTAGTGGTTTTTACTGTGATTTTTTACTGTGATTCTCATAATATATATATATATATATATATATATATATATATATATATATATATATATATATATATATAAATAAAATATAATAAACTATATAAAATATAAAAACTAATAAAAACATAATGCAGATTCACTCTGGTCCTGGACATAATGCCAATCACGGCCTTTTGCTCCAAAAGACCAACATTTGCTCTAATGATTCTGTCCTCATCAGTAACTCATTTCTGAACATGGTTTTACACCCTTTAGCTTAATAATGAAAATGAATGAACAGTTATGTTTCAATCATTTTCAGACTCTCTGAGGGCAAACAGATGTTGATGCTGTTTAGATGTGTTTTTAGGATGTTTGTCATTTCTGCATGAACTAACAAACAGCTTTTGCACTAAATGCACATCATAAAATATGACATTAAATCCATTTTATATTACTAATATTCTGTGTTTTGGCATTTCTAAAGGTGTTGCATCTTATGTTACAGATTGTAAATGTCTCTGTTTTTGGTGTGACACAATGCGATAATTTTTGTTCTTATCAGCTGTGATAAGCAATATTTTGTCAGTTGTTTAGTTTCTGTTTTTCTAGGTTTTCCTCTTTTTTAATATTGAATTTTTTAATATATATTTACTGTTGTTGCCCATACAGTAAGTTTTGTTCAATTAAAAACTTTTTTTTTTTTTTGGCAGCGTTTAACAACAAAAGTGACTATAATTCCTTCAACTCAGATGTATTATGGGTGTTTATTTGTTAAATCTTTTAATAATTATTTTTAATTATTATTTAACTTTTATATATTTTAATGCTGCAAAATGCTGTCTGAAGTGACAAAATCTCAACCATTCAGAATATATTTTTGGTTATCATTGATATACTGTACTACTGTAGTTTTTATTAATATTTTGGATTAAATTTTATTTTTTTATTTTTAGATCTGTTTTGTTCTATTTTAGGTAAAGTTTTAGTGATTTTGTTGTATTTTTATCATTTAATTAATTTTTACATATGCCTTTATAATTTTTATTAAGTTTTTAGCTTTAGTTACTTTAGCTCTTCTAAACTAAGTGAAAATATTAGTATTAATATTTTAGTTCATGTTTATTTTATTTCAAGTGATGATTTTTTTTATAGATTTAGTTTTATTTAATAATAATAATATTCAGGTTATAATATTATATCAGGTTTCATTGTGGGTGGAGCAAAATGCATAAAAACAGAAGTATCTGTTTGTTCTCACAGCTAGTTTGGACAAAACTCACTTTAACTTGCAAGACGTGATGTACTCTTTAATGGCATCATGTTTGGTCAGGATATGGTAGTTTAAGAACTAGCATCTTTCACTGTTTCCTCTTTTCTTCCTCTCTTCCTCCTCTTTGTTTCTACACCTCCTTGCTCTCTCTTCATCCTCCTCTTCCTCTTGGCTCAGTCGTTTGTGGGGCTGGAGCTCAAAGTCTTCTTCTAACCTTCCTCCTCCCCATCCCAGCCCAGCCACTCCCTCTCTTCGGGCCTATCGGAGGGCGTATTCGCCCAGGTAACACCTCGGCCCAGGCGTCAGGATGCTAAAACATAAGAGCAGGAATCTCCTGCACAATTATTGGTTTATCATATGTAGTCTAAAAAAAATCAAAGTCGATGCATGACAATGAAGGAGTGTTTTGGGGTTTAAATTGACTCGGAATGTTCCTTTTAAGGCAAAACACTACAGGCAAAACCAGTAATTTTTTTTTTCTGTGGACTAGTCAGTTTTGCTATTTTGCTTCTATAATATGTCTTATTTCAAACTACAGGAAGGAAAACATTCAAAATACACATTTAATTACTTGTTTTATTAAACTTGTATTTGCGTCTGTAGATTTCAGCTACAATATATAAATAAAAAACATTTTTTCCTGCACTTCACCAGAACTTAGATAAACCTAAATTTATAGTTTTATTCTTGTCTACATTCTGAAGATTTTACTGAAGGGTTTGTTCATATTTCTTTCACCTGGTTGCATTTTTGCATTTTTATATATTTGCATCTGTAAATTTTAATTACAATACATATCTTTAAAAGTTTTTTCTCCACTTTAACAGTACTTACATACACCAAGATTTACAGTTTTATTCCTGTCTACACTCTGAAGGTTTTTACTGAAGGGTTTGTTCATATTTCATTCACATGGTTTTATTTTTGCATTTTTATGTATTTGCGTCTGTAGATTTTAATTACAATACATATCTTTAAAAGTTATTTCTCCACTTTAGCAGTACTTACATGCACCAAATTTTATAGTTTTTTTCCTACCTATATTCTGAAGGTTCTTACTGAGGGGTTTGTTTATATGTCATTCACACAGTTTTATTATTGTATTTTTATATATTTGCGTCTGTAGATTTCAATTACAATACATATCTTTTAAAGTTTTTTTCTCCTCTTTAGTAGCACTTACATACACCAAAATTTACAGTTTTATTCCTGTCTACATTCTGAAGGTTTTTACTGAAGGGTTTGTTCATATATCATTTGCATGGTTTCATTTTTGCATTTATATATATTTGCGTCTCTAGATTTCAATTACAATACATATCTTTCAAAGTTTTTTTCTCCACTTTAGTAGCACTTACATACACCAAAATTTACAGTTTTATTCCTGTCTACATTTTGAAGGTGTTTACCGTGGGGTTTGTTTATATATCATTCACATGGTTTCATTATTGCATTTTCATATATTTGCGTCTGTAGATTTTAATTACAATACATATCTTTAAAAGTTTTTTCTCCACTTTAGCAGCACTTACATACACCAAAATTTACAGTTTTATTCCTGTCTACATTCTGAAGGTTTTTACTGAAGGGTTTGTTTATATATCATTTGCATGGTTTCATTTTTGCATTTTTATAAACTTGCCTCTGTAGATTCCAATTACAATACATATCTTTGGAAGTTTTTCCTCCACTTTAGCAACACTTGCATACACCAAAATTTACAGGACAGGAATAATTAATTTTAATTTTATTCCTGTCTACATTCTGAAGGTTTTTACTGTGGGGTTTGTTCATATATCATTCAGGCTTATTTCTAGAACACTTTCTAAAAACATGGTGAAATTGCACATCTTTAAAGGCTGTGAGTTTTTCTCAACTTCAGCAGCATATACATTACATCAAACTTAAAAGCTTTATTTCTGTCTATATTCTGAAAGTTTTTAACCAGGGGTTTGTTAACCTGGCATTTTTTCTGTTTGGCGACAGTATTTTCTATCGCCAAATTTTAAATTTCATTAGATAATGCCTTAAGTGCATATTTAAGCATAACATTTCAATTAAACTTGAAATACACAATAGCTCTCTGAATGTACTGTGAATAATCATCTGGGGAAAGTACATTTTTACACTGTTCACCTGTAGTGTCTTGCCTTAAGCAAAAAAAATAAATTGTGCAAACCTTATATTTTAGTCAAACTGCACTCTCTTTATATTTGTCTCAGCGTGACAATCCGTGTCTTACATTTTCATTTCTTTTGTGACGTCTTTCTGTCTCGCATCCATCTGATTTCTTTTGTTCCAGCTGCTTTTTGCTTTGTCGCAGATGCAAATGTTTGTCAAGCGTTGGTCTGTCCGTATGAAATGTTCAAGATGTGTCACTTTGACTTTGCAGCTGAGCTGTAAACACATTCATCACATCTTTGTGTTGTCTGTCCGCCTTGTGTTGTATGATAAAATCAATGCATATGAAGTCATGCCTCACTGTGTGTGTGCAGTATGCTGGAGTACGACACTGAGAACATGAACTCAGAGGAGATCTTCAGCTCGTTGCGAGGCGTAACCGAAGCCATCCAGAGCTTCAGTTTCCGAACTCAGGAAGACATACTTGAGCCCATCAAACGTGACGGCAAGAGGGAAGATACGGTGAGTACCACCACCTTCAAGATGTTGCTCCAGCATTTTTTTTATAATATTTTACAATATAACTGTTTTTGATCAAATAAATGCAGCCTTGCTGAATTCTTTAGGCCCCAAACTGATTAAACTATATATATATACACTGCCACTCAAACGTTTGGGATCAGTAAGATTTTTTTATGCTTTTTAAAGGAGACTTTTCTGCTCATAAAGGCTGCGTTTATTTGATTAAAAATACAGAAAAAACTGTTATAATGTAAAATGTTAATGCAATTTAAAATAGTGGTTTTCTATTTTAATATACTTTAAAATATAATTTATTCCAGCTGAATTTTCAGCATTATTACTCCAGTATTCCAATAATCCTTCAGAAATCATTCTAATATGCTGATTTATAATCAATGCTGAAAACAGTTGTGCTGCTATTTTTATTAGAACCTTTGATATTTTTTTCAGGATTCTTTGATAAATAAAACGTTAAAAAGAACAGCATTTATTTAAAATAGAAAACTTTTGTAACAGTAAACACCTCGTTCAAAGTTTGGGGTCAGTCAATTTTTTTCTTTCTTTCTTTGAAAGAAATTAATACTTTTATTAAGCAAGGATGTGGTAAATTGGTAAATAAAAGATAGTAAGGACTTATATTGTTAAAAAATATTTCTATTTTGTATGAATGCTGTTCTTTTGTATTTTTATTCATCAAAGAATCCTGAAAAAACTCACAGGTTCCAAAAAAAATATTAAGCAGCACAACTGTTTCCAACATTGATAATAAAAGTAATAAATCAGTATATTAGAATGATTTCTGAAGGATATTAAAATAAAAACAGTTTATTTTGAATTGCAATAATATAACTTTTTGTCTGTATTTTTGATCAAATAAATGGAACTTTGATAAAAACAAAATTTTTAATGTTTAAAAAACATTAAAAATCTTACTATACTTTTGATGTTGCAATAAAGTTTTTCTAATGAATAGATGTTATATTCACCAGGTTAAAGCTAAATAAGCAGGTTTCTCTTTCAGACTGGTGTGGCATCGTCCGGTGTAGATCCTCGTATATCCGCTGGTGTGATGGAGGGAGGCCGGACAGCGCTGGACAACAAGACGTCATTATTGAACACACCGTCCCCTCGATCATTCAGCGGCCCGTGGCCTCGCGAATATAACCCTTACAACTACAGCGACTCCATCAACGCCTACGAGAAAGGAGCGCTCGCCGTGCTTGACGACACGGAGCACATCCGAGATGGTAAATGAACAAACACATCAATGGAAGAATCGCTTTATAAATCACAGAAACAGGCCAATGTCTTTGGGTTTGTCTTTCAGGTCGTCCACAGGACTGCGGAGAAAACAAAATCCTCCATCCGAAAAGTTTTTCTGCAGGTATGAGGAGGTTTTGAACTGTTTGAAGGGAACAAAAGTCAGCTTCTGTAAATAAAAATCTCCACAGATGAGTGTTATTTTAGTATCACTGATATAATATTGTAGTGTTGATATTTTGAATTAGTTTTTTTGTTAACATTTTCAGTTTTCATTTTCATTTTAGTTTAAGTTTTAGTAATTTTGTTAAATGTGGCTATTTAGGTTTTATTTATTTATTATTTTTGTTTGCATTATAATTTTAGTTTAATTTAAATTTTAAATTTTAGTTTTCTATTTTTTGTCTAAGTTTTCCATGTTTTAAATATTAATTTTTAAGATTAATTACTTAATTTATTATTTTCTGATTTTATTTTCATTTAAATTTTAGTATTTTTGTCATGTTATTTTTTTTGTTTAATTTTCTCATTTTAATTTTAGTTTTCATTATTTTAAATAATTTATTTTTTTCTGTTTTTATTTTCATTTAAAGTTTAGTATTTTTGTCATGTTATTTTCTTATTTAATTTTCTAAATTTAATTTTTAAAATTTATTTTAATTTTAGTTTTCTATGTTTTTTCTAAGTTTGTGTTTTAAATATTAAGGATTTATTTAGGGTTAATTAATTTATTATTTTCAGTTTTTATTTTATTTTATTTTTTAATTTTTTTTTAGTTTAGTATTGGTGTGTGTTTTAAAAATTACTATTATTATTATTATTTTTTTTGTTTTGCATTTTAATTTTAATTTGAGGTCAATTTTGTATTCATTTTGTTGTGCTCTTTTTATTAGTTTTCATGTTTTTTAAATATTACTGTTTAGGATTAATTAATTAACTTATTGTTTTCTGTTTTCATTTTAGTTTAAAGTTTTATTTATTTATTTTTTATTATTTGTTTTTATGTATTCAGTATTTTCCTTTTCATTTACTTAAATTCTTAGTTTTGCCATTTTTTTAAATGCCTATATTTATTATATATTTAGTGTCAGATATTTTAGTACTTCAAGTTAAACTAAACAAAAATTATACTTTTTAAAAGCTGAAATAAAATAGGTTTACATTTTCAAAAAATATATTTTATTTTACATTAATATTTTTTTTTTATAGTTTTAGTTTTAGCTTAGCATTAGGGTTAAAACCCTGCCATATCATGTATGAAAATTTCACGATCACTGAATATTAAAAGCCTTTGATTCCATTATACTAAAGTGAATCATACAGATGTGATTCAGTGCATAAATGTTTTAAAAGATTGTTTGTTTAATGTCGCCGACTCTTATTGGTCAGGACCCGGGCAGCACCTGGAGATGGTTGGTGAGCTGCTGAAGGAGCTGTCCAATCACAGCGAGCGTGTGGAGGAGAGGAGGTCCGCTCTGCTGGAGTTGCTAAAGGTGACGCGTGACGACAGTCTGGCCGTTTGGGAGGAGCATTTCAAAACCATGCTGCTGCTGCTACTGGAGACGCTGGGAGACAAAGATGTGAGAGACGCACTCGACTCACACAGAAACTATAGTCAGAAATCTGAGGTCCGACAATTAAAAACAGCACAGATGCAGCTAAATAACATGATAATGGTTGTGTTCACAGCACACTATTCGAGCACTGGCACTGCGGGTCCTGAAGGAGATCATGCGCAGTCAACCGGCGCGCTTCAAGAACTATGCAGAACTCACCATCATGAAAACCCTGGAGGCCCATAAAGACTGTCACAAAGAGGTGAGCCAGATCAGATCGTCTCTCTCTGAAACAGCACTTCTCCACCAGAGGGCCCCAAGATGAGAAAAAGCAAGCATTACAGTTTTTTCCAGACGCTAGGACACATTTCTCAATACTTTGGTCACTTTTGCAAAACTCTTCACACAATTCTCCTAACCGACTTTCAGCTTGGCAAAGCAGTTCATTTCACATTCAAAATGCACTACAACTACCAAAACACTTTATTCAAGTCTCAAATAAACTCATTCTACCAGAACACTAGCAAAGGTTGACAGCCGACAAACACACTTTGTCACCCACAAAACAATGAGCTAAAAAACACTAACAACATCAGTGTTTTCTTGTGTAAAACAAGGACACATATCTGTTTATAATTGCAATATATATTGTTTATAACTGCAATATAAGTTACTGGAATGAATCAGACATGATGCAGAATTCCTCAATATTTTATGTCGTTTATTTATTTTTATTTGGGTCCATGTTTACATCACAATACAAACCTATTCAGCAGTTGTCTCCTTTTGTAATGAAATTGAAAGAGTAACACCTGTGTAGATGTTCATCTACAATGAGAATCAGCTGTGGCTGGTTAAACTGCATTTTTAGATTTGAAATATGTTTCAATAAAATATTGCTGTTGAATTTTGCTGTCTTATTCAGTTTTGCATTATGTTATTGTTTTGAACATAAGTTTAACAGTTTTGAAAACAGTATGTAAGCATGTGCAAAATGTCCTGTACTTACAAAGATTTTTGTCAGTTGTTGTGTCTGAGTGAGAAAAGAATTCATGAAATTTGAGAGATGTAGTCATTGAATGCATTTTGTGCCAAAACAATGATAATTGATCCTCAGTTTAGCCCACATAGACTTCTGTTGTGCTCACTGTGTGAAGAGTTTTGCAAAAGTGACCTAAGTATTGAGAAATGTGTCCTAGCGTCTGTAAAAAACTGTAAAATAAGCTAAAACAACTAAAAGTCAAAGATATTTCTGTTTATTAAATTTAAATTATCTAGGCTACAATTTCAATTTGTTTATTGTGAAATAACTCAAACATATTTTTTTTGTCCTCTGATAAGTATTGTTCTGGACTGCCGTTCCTACAGTTTTTTACAGACGCTAGGACACATTTCTCAATACTTAGGTCACTTTTGCAAAACTCTTGACACAGTGAGCACAACAGAAGTCTATGTGGGCTAAACTGAGGATCAATTATCATTGTTTTGGCACAAAATGCATTCAGTGACTACATCTCTCAAATTTCATGAATTCTTTTCTCACTCAGACACAACAACTGACAAAAATCTTTGTAAGTACAGGACATTTTGCACGTGCTTACATACTGATTTCAAAAATGTTCAAAACAATACATAATGCAAAACTGAATAAGACAGCAAAATTCAACAGCAATATTTTATTGAAACATATTTCAAATCTAAAAATGCAGTTTAACCAGCCACAGATGATTCTCATTGTAGATGAACATCTACACAGGTGTTCTTGGATTTTGGAATTACTTAGTGCAAAAAAATAAAAATAAATAAACAACATAAAATATTGACAAATTCTGCATCATGTCTGATTCATTCCAGTAACATATATTGCAGTTATAAACAATATATATTGCAATTAAAAACAGAGATGTGTCCTTGTTTTACACAACAAAACACTGCGTAATGCTACATGTTGTTAGTGTTTTTTAGCTCATTGTTTTGTGGGTGACAAAGTGTGTTTGTCGGCTGACAACCTTTGCTAGTGTTCTGGAGGAATGAGTTTATTTGAGACCTGAAAAAAGTGTTTTGGTAGTTGTAGTGCATTTTGAATGTGAAATGAACTGCTTTGCCAAGCTGAAAGTCGGTTAGGAGAATTGTGTGAAGAGTTTTGCAAAAGTGACCTAAGTATTGAGAAATGTGTCCTAGCGTCTGTAAAAAACTGTAAAAGCATCAATGCTTTCTTATGATACTTTTGGGAAACGCAGCCCTGTCTGAAGTAAGTGAATGCTCCCTGTCAACGATTGGTTCTGTCTTGGAACATTTGCGTGCATTCAGATCCTGCACAATTATTCGCTGACATAGGTTATACATAATTCAATGCATATTGTATGCATTAGTTTTTGTTATATAAACAAAAACACTGGTAAATAAAACACCTTAGTATCGATAATTTTTATTTGAGTATTGATACTTTAGAAACTCGCATCAGTACTTCAGGATCGATACACCCATCAATATTCTCTGCCTCACCAACTGTTTTTGTCTTTTAAAGAACCAGGATTCCCATATATATGAAATATCAGGAATTATAGCCTTTTATAACCAGAAAAACATGAGAACCTTGGAAAAAATATTAATTGAAATAAAATAAACATAAATAAAAAAACTAAAAGAAAAAATCAGCTAGTTGCCAAGTCATCATTTCTAAAACTAAAACTAAAAACTACATGTGAAAAGAACAAAAATTAAAATTAATGAATTAAAACTTCTGTAATCCTGAATTTAATTGTTGTCAATTTAACTATAATTATTTTACCAATTTTAATAAATTGCAGTCTTGTTTTAGCATCATTGACTACTTTCAATACCATTTTGAATAATTTTTCTAATTTTCTATTTAAATTTAGATTTTAATCATTTTGTGTGTTGTTTATTCGTTTTTCATTTATTTTAAATATATCTGTATCATTTTTATTTTATTATTTTTATTTCAGTTTCAGTTCCTGCTATTTTAGTATATCAAGTTAAACTAAATAAAAATGAGAAATTTTGTCTTAACTGAAATGAAATATTTTTTATATTTTCATTTTAGTTTATTTTATTTGAAATAATGAATTTTTAAATTAATTTAGTTTTCGTTAATCATTTAATTAAAAAAGTCTTTAAATTACAAAAAAATATATTTGATGTTATTTTGCACGATAATTTGATGTAGGCCTATTCCACATAATAATATGCAATAAAACAATAAACAACATGATTCTTTAAGATGTAGGCTACCTAGGAGCTTGCTGTTCAACGGGAACGGCTTGCAAGAGGTTGAAAAAATCTGAGTGCATTAATTAGAAATTTGTGGCTACGGTTTATTAATCTGGGGTTTATAAGAATTAAGAATTTGTGGGTACGGTTTATAGAGGGGAAAAATTGAAAAACTGTTGCCATGGATTATTTTCTTTTCTCCTACAGGTGATTTCCTGGGCTCCGTAAAAATCAGTCAGGAAGTAGGTGTCTCTTCTGTGCTGTTTGTGATGTCTCATGTGTCCTCAGGTTGTACGGGCGGCAGAAGAAACAGCATCAACACTGGCTGGATCCATTCACTCGGAGCAGTGCATCAAAGTCCTGTGTCCCATCATCCAGACGGCCGACTATCCCATCAACCTTGCTGCCATTAAAATGCAAACCAAAGTAATTGAGCGCATTTCCAAGGATTCCCTGATTCTGCTCCTGGCTGAAATCATCCCGGGACTTTTACAGGTACAAACACACACACACCTGTCATTCAGCTGTAACACTGATGAAAACAGCAAGATGAACATCTGTATGTGTGTGTGTGTGTGTGTGTGTGTGTGTGTGTGTGTGTGTGTGTGTTTCAGGGCTATGATAACACAGAGAGCAGCGTACGCAAGGCCAGTGTGTTTTGTTTGGTGGCCATTTATTCTGTCATCGGTGAAGATCTGAAGCCTCATCTACAGCAGCTGACCGGCAGCAAGGTCAGATATTATACATATAAAACAAAACCAGCCTTAAAGGGAGGGTTCGGAGTAGAATTGACTTCATTGCTATGCACTCCGAAGCCCATCTAAATACCCCATCCGAAGTTTTTTTTTACCTTAGTCAAACATTTATGGAGATATTAGAGTTTTTTGAATTGCTTGATACAGGAGTGAATGGTACATGTGATGTATCTCGTAAAGTGCACCACTAAACGTGCAAGTAATCTTACCAAACTTGTACAGTAGTGTAAATAGGTTATGTACTCACAAAACGCTGCATCGGAACATTTGTAAGTCCACCATGAGTGTTTTAAAATCACGTTTTAGCCGAGAACTACTAGTCTCAAAAACTACAAGTCGACGTCACTTCCCTGGTTTGAAAAAAGCACGTAAAAGTCCTCCTACTACATCTGTGTGCATGTCAACTTGTAGGACTTTTACGTGCTTTTTTCAAACAAGGGAAGTGACGTCGACGTGTAGTTTTTGAGACTAGTAGGGATCGGCTAAAACGTGTTTTTAAAACACTCATGGTGGACTTACAAATGTTCTGATGCAGCGTTTTGTGAGTACATAACCTATTTACACTACTGTACAAGTTAGGTAAGATTACTTGCATGTTTAGTGGTGCAATATACGAGATACATCACATGTACCATTCACTCCTGTAACAAGCAATTCGAAAAACTCTAATATCTCCATAAATGTTCGACTAAGGTAAAAAAAAACTTCGGATGGGGTATTTACATGGGCTTCGGAGTGCATAGCAATGAAGTCAATTCTACTCTGAACCATCCCTTTAAGTAGCACAGGTACATTCGTAGCAATAGCCAAAAATACATTGTATGGGTCAAAATGATCATTTTTTTCTTTTATGCCAAAAATCATTAGGATATTAAGTAAAGATCATGTTCTGTGAAGATATTTTTGTCAACTTCTTATCATAAATATATTAAAACTTAATTTCTGATTAGTGATCTTCATTTGGACAACTTTAAAGGTGATTTTCTCAGTATTTAGATTTTTTTGCACCCTCAGATTCTAGATTTTCAAATAGATGTATCTCAGCCTGGTTTTGTGGTCCAGGATCACAAATGGTTGCTTGTTGAAGTGTCTGAAGTTAATATCTGGAATAATTAAGATATTTTTTTCAAGTATCTTCTGCTCACCAAGGGTGCATTTATTTGATCAAAAATACAGCAAAAAATCTGAAATAGTATTACAATTTAAAATGGCTGTTTTCCATATGAATATATTGTAAAATGTAATTTATTCCTGTGATCAAAGCTGATTTTTCAGCATCATTACTACAGTCTTCAGTGTCACATGATCCTTCAGAAATCATTCTAATATGCTGATTTGCCGCTCAAGAAACATTTCTGATTATTATCAATGTTGAAAACAGTTGTTCTGCACAGTATTTTTGTGGAAACTGCCATACATTTTATTTTTCAGGATTCACAGATGAATAGAAAGTTCAAAAGAACAGCATTTAATTAAAATAGTAATCTTTTCTAACATTATAAAGGTGTTTACTTTAATGCATCTTTGATATATACAATATTAAACTTTTAAAAGGTAGTGTATATGTGAAGCTGCCTAAAAATGATGTCTTTTAGAAGGCAGCATAATGTTCCAGTGTTTAAAAACATTCTCTGTTTTTATTTTAATTTCACTTAAAGTTTAAATATTTTTTTTGTGTGTGTTTTTGTCATCTTTGGTTTATTTATTTATTCATTTATTTTAATATGTCTAGTTTTGATTAAGGCATGGTCTAAGTACCTAAACTAAACAAAAATGAGAGAACCTGAGCAATTACCTGAAATAAAATAAGTTTAAGATTTTGTTCTATATATTATTTTATTTCTGATCAAGTATTGAAAATGTCTTTTATGGTTTGGTTCAGCTATAATAACCCTGTAATGTTCCTGCCTTTTTATTGTGTTGGAGTTTCAAAAGTGCACATGCAACCCCTTAAAATACTGTCTATTTAGGCAACGGATGTGTCTAATTTTCTCCACAGATGAAGCTGCTGAATCTCTACATCAAGCGAGCGCAAACCACCAACAGCAACAGCAGCAGCTCTTCAGACGTGTCGTCTCACAGCTGAATCATTCCTGCAATCCTCTCTCATGACTTTGCACATTTACGAGTAGATCTTCAGCTGCACGTGCGCATTTGCTTCATTGAACAGGTGCAAACACTTACACCATTCAAGCGCATCGACTGCGTTAGAACAAACATCTGCTACCAACAGTGTGTGAGTGTGAGTGTGTGTACGACAAACTGTTTTTATTGCTCTTTTACCATTGCCATGCCGTTTATCCTCCTCATATTCAAAGCACACGTGGTTTTCTGTCTGATTAGCCAATCAGGATTGGTCTTACCTCTCATTAGTGAATGTAAAGCCCATTTTTACGTCTTTAACGCTGCTGCCTCGAGTTCTCTAGAACGCTCTTTTAGTGATGAGATTCATTTTTGGGCATTTTAAGAATATGCAAGAACAGAGATTGTATTTGTACAGTATTTCTTTTATTTCCGGCCAACAGGCGAGGAGCTTTTGATTTTAAGAACGATGAATACTAACACGAATTTAGTTCGAAATCCAAATTTTAGGCGAGCCATAATCATTTCAATACTAACATGAAGACTCATGTGATTTAAGGACCATACGGATGCATTTTTGTATAAAAAAATGTGCAGTTTGATTCAATGAAAAAGCATTAGAATCTTATTTGGAGTTCTTAAAAATGATCCAAAACAAAACTGAATCATTAAACAAAAGCTTCACTCACAAAAGCAGAATTTGAATCTTTTAAGAGCAATTGTTGTAACTAAAAAATAATCCAAATTGGATTTCTACCAGTCAAATTTAGCCCGTTTTAACCCAGTTGTTGTGGTTTTAAAAACGCCTGTTTGTGCCGTTTAAAGTGCTTTGTTTTGTCTTTTTGTACCCGGTTTTAAATCTTGGTGCTTAAATGATTCACTCTGTGCTACTGCTCATTTCATTTGTTTTTTTTTTCTTTGGTTTGATTTTAAAGACCTTACATCAAGTTTATTCAAATATTAAAAGGAAAGTCTTAAATATGTTAAATGACCGATATCCTTGAATGTTTTACTTTTGCTTTATGCAAATTTAATGCATTTAAATTAAAGAATTTGATTACATTATCAATATCCTAAAACAAATCACTTTTGCATTTTGCAAATTTGAATAGGAGAATTAGATCTTAAATGTATTAATTGAAATTATGAATATCCTTAAACAAATTACATGATGCAAAATTCGAATTTGATGCAGTTGAATAGTAGAATTTGATCCTAAACAAGTTCAATTATCAATATCCCTGGATAATTTTTGCATTTTGCAAATTTCAACTTGATTAAATGACCAATATCCTTGAATGTTTTACTTTTGCTTTATGCAAATTTGATGCATTTAATTTGGAGAATTTGATCTTAAATGTATTTATTTGTGCTGTTTAAAGTGCTTTTTGTATCCGGTTTTAAATCTTGGTGCTTAAATGAATCACTCTGTGCTAATGCTCATTTAATTTTGGTTTTATGTTCTCTGGTTTGATTTTAAAGGCCTTACATCGAGTTTATTAAAAGGAAAGTCACATTACTTGCTCTTCCCAAAGAACATTCAACACACACAAAAAAAAAAAACTTTTTGTGGGGTGAATCATTTACAATCCTTCTAATAAATGATTCAAAGCAGAAAATATATTTTAAACATTTCTTATTTGGTTTTCTGGACTGCATGCAGGCAATCGATTCACACTGATTCAGTCTTTCACTACACAAACGTCACTACTGTTCATTATATGTGAAGCTGAGAGAATCAAATCTAAGATTTGTAAATACTTTATAGGGCACTACATACAGACCTGCTTGAGTCTTTAATTGAGTTTGAGTTTGATGAAGTTGATTAACTGAAGGACGTTTTGCATAAACGCTTTGCTAATGGCGGTAGATGGAGACGTAGAGCTTGACATGCTGCGCATGCTTATGTTTATATCCACGTCTGTATTTATTTGACACTGCAGCTGTATATATACCACCTGGTTTAAGTTCACCTGTGTAGAATTTGCAATCTAGATAAACCAAACCTGAGTTTTCCACTTCTGTGTCTGCGTGAATTTTATTTTTCTGTCTTTAATGCACTGGATGTAATATGATATGAATGATTTTTGATTATGCAGCAGCTTGTCATCTATTCTTTAAATATTAATGTAAGTGTTGATACTGAGGTTATTGATAGTGATTCAGTGCTGGTTTAACGCTGACGCCTTAGTGTTTTCTTGTTCTGATCTGTCGACAATCTTTTAATCACGTCAGTCAGGGATTGTGGTGAAGAGAGAAGCAAAGTTTTTAATTGCAGGATGTTTCGTCAGAGCAGGAAACTTGAGTAAAAATGAAATAAAATGACAAAGCAAGGCAGTTTTAGACCAATAAAATGTTTAAAGACATCATGACAAACACATTTAAACCTTTAATTATTAATATGCTTACTTTTGCATTAAACTAATTTGAATTTGGAGAATTTGCTTAATGTTAAATGATCGATGATCTTGATTCATTTACTTTTGCGTTATGCAAAATTGAATTTGAGGCATTTTAATGGAAGAATATGATCTTAAATATGTTATATTGTCAGTATCCTTGAATAATTTACTTTTGCATTTTGCAAATTTTAATTTGATTAATTTGTTCTTAAATATGTTGAATGACCAATATCCCTGAATGTTTTACTTTTGCTTTATGCAGATTTGATGCATTTATATTGGAGAATCCGATGAAGTTTAAATTATCAAAATTATGAAACAATTAATTTTTTGTATATTGAATGTTTTACTTTTGCATTATGCAAATTTGATACATTTAAATAGCAAAACTTTAGCTTAAATATGTTAAATTATCAATGGTTTTGAATGTTTTACTTTTGCTTTTTGCAAATTTGATGAATTCATATGTGTTAAATTATATCTTGGAATAATTTAATTTAGCATTATTTAATGTTTTCCTTTTGCATTATGCAAATTAGAATTTGATGCATTTGAATAGAATAATTTAATCTTAAATATGTTCAATTATCAATATCACTGAATAATTTGTGCATTTTGCAAATTTGATTAGGAGAATTTGATCTAAAATATGTTCAATTATCAATATCTTTGAATGTTTTAGTTTTGCTTCATGCAAATTTGATGCATTTAATTTGGAGAATTTGATCGTTAAAGTTAAATGACAATATCCTGAAACAATTTATTTTGCATTATTCCAGGATATTGACAATTGAACATATTTAAGATCAAATTCTCCAATTCAAAATTGCATAATGCAAAATTAAATTATGTTAATTTGAATTGGAGAATTTGATCTTAAATGTGTTAAATTATCTTCATTCTTAAATAATTTACATTATTCAAATCTTGATTTGGATGCATTTGAATTGGAGAATTTGATCTTATATGTGTTAAATAATCAATATCCTGGAATAATTTAATTTTGCATTATGAACATTTCATTTGGAGAATTTTCTTGAAAAGGTTTACGTTTGCACTGTGCAAATTAGAATTTGATGCATTTAAATCAGAGAATTTGATCTTAAAGGTTAAATTATCAATATCCTGAAACAATTTATTTTGCATTATGCAATTTTGAATTGGAGAATTTGATCTCAAGTATGTTAAATTATCAATATCCTGGAATAATTTAATTTTTCATTATGCAAATTTCATTCGGAGAATTTTATCTTAAATGTAACATGATCAATATTCTTAAAGGTTTTCCGTCTGCATTGTGCAAATTACAATTTGATACATTTAAAAAGAGAATTTGATCTTAAATGTGTTAAATTATCAGTACATTTGGATGTTTTACTTTTGCATTTTATAAAGTTGAATTTAAAAGTGTTTAATTTCCATGAAAATAATGTCACAATACCAAAAAAATGCAAAATGGATATATTTTTCAAGTTGATTTTGGGGTGGAATATGACCTGAACATGTTCTTAAAACACTGTGAGATTCAACTTCTGCACAAACAGTCAAACACATGAACCAAGACGTTCCCGACCTCCTCAGAAAGTCTTTCTCCGGCTGTGCTTCTCTCTGTCGGTCCGGCTGAAGGTCACGAGTGTCAGTAATGAGATGCTCTTTCATCTGTCACTCTGATGTCTGAAGACTCACTGGACTTTCACTCCAGACCTTCACAAGTTTCAGTCTTTGTAGTCGTTACCTACACCATCATTCTGTCCTTTGGTTAACTCGCTGACGCTCTTCTATCTTGCTATGTGCTTCTAATGGATTTATTGTTTTATATTTATATCCATGATTGACTTGTGGCACAATTTATGACTGGAGAACTGTTCATTTTGAAGATTTCTGTGTTCCACCAGCAGGTGGAGGTAAAACAAAGCTGAATGAAGCTCTTGAAGGATCAGATTCTGGAATGGAAGAATACTGCATACTATTTTACTTTTTAATCATTTATAATGCTTTATAGACTTTTATAGAGTTTTATGTACTGAAAAATAAAAATGTCACTCATAAATTGCTAGGAAATATAAACAAATGGCAAGCAGCACATTGAAATAATGTGAGGTTTTGAAATCAAAGACAGAAGAAATAGTGTTTTCTTGATATTACAGGTTTTATATGAATGTGAGAACCCTGTATACTGCATACTGTTTACTATTTTTATGTTTTTTACTGCAAAGAAACAGCACTGCATTTGAAATGCATAAAACATAAAAGGAAAGAAGATAAAGTCCAAAAAGGTAAACAAATGACACCTGAAAAATAGATACAATCAAAATTTGTTACTATTTTGCAAAACAAACTATTTTGTTCACTGTTACGTTGTTTCTATTCTTTATTCGTTTCCATAATTATTTTACATTTGATAAATCCTTGATATTTCAGGTTTTATATGAGTGTGAGAACCCTGTATACTGCATACTGTTTACTATTTTTAAGTATGTATGTCGATTTAAATATTTCAAACAGTAAACATCCCAAAGACACTCTTAAATGTGCCTTTTTATAGCACTTTATCTATTTGTGTCAATAGATTTCAACTACAATTCATATTTTTAAAGGCCGTTTTCTCAAAATGAGTTTTTTCTCCTACACAGAGCCATAAATCTCCACTTCAGTAGCACTTACACACCAAACTTTACAGTTTTATTAATGTCCATATCCTTAAGGTTTTTACAAAGGGATTTGTTCATATATATAATTTACTTGATTATATAAAACATTATATTCCCCCCAAAAATTGTGAAAATACATAGTTTTCTGTCCGTTTTAAGTATTTTCTGAATTATGGAGTGACAAAAATTAAACACATTTGACTCTAATGTGTAAAAAAAAAAAAATTAAACAAGAATTTTGAAACAGACTTCATCCAGTGTTTCGGTTTTTGTACTAGCAATGTAAGCAAATTAGTGCATATATTTCATTAAAATTATGCCTCATTTACATATTTAAACCTAACATTTTAGACACCGATGACTTCAGCTGAAAAGAAAAGTCGTTTTAGATCACTGATCTATATAAATATTATGGATGAGTGTTTTCGATGCCTTTCCTTACCTTAGAAATTACATTCACTGATAAATCAAACACAATCTGACAACAGTTCATAACTATTTTATGTTTTTAGATGCTACGATCAACTTAGGCGCCAGTGACGGTTAATTATGGGTGGGGCCTAGTTATTTTGTTTTTCTTTAAAAATCGTATGTATAGTATGATTTTAACATTGTATATGGCAAGCTGTTTTAGCCTAAAATATACTATGTGTTACTCTTCGTAATTGCATTTCAATTAGGGAGTACCAATGCCAATTAGAGAGCTCTTTAAATCAGTTTTTACTAGTAACAATTCCAATTACAGGGCTCACTAATTCAATTCCTAGTAGTAACAATTCCAATTAGAGAGCTCTACAAATTAATTTTTACTAGTCCTATGTTTCCATTGACTTCCATTCATTTTTAATTACAGAGCTCAGTTAAATTCTTACTAGTAACAATTACAATTAGAGAGCTCTCTAAATCAATTTTTAATTTATAATTCCAATTAAAGAGCTCTCTAATTCAGTTTTTACTATTTTTTTTACTATTTTGTTGTTTCTATTGTTTATTCATTTCCATTTTTTTTTTAACATTTGATAAATCCTTGATATTTCAGGTTTTTTATGAATGTAACTCTGTATACTGCATACTGTTTACTATTTTTAAGTATGTATGTAATTTTAATGATCAAATAATGAGTCAAAAAAGAATTCTTTGTAGCAACCACTCTATTCTTCAACTCGGAAAGAAGCCTATGGGAGAGACTAAATATTTTAGCGGATATTCAATTTTTACTGGTAAAAAACCACATTAAAGATCTGTTTAATTGCAGAGCTCTTTAATTGGAATTATTACTAGTAAAAATTGATTTAGAGAGCTCTTTAATTGTAATTGCTACTAGTAAAAATTATGTTGTAGAGCTCTGTAATTAAAAATGAATGATAGTCAATGGAGACATATGACTAGTAAAAATTAACTTGTAGAGCTCTGTAATTGAAATTGTTACTAGTAAGAATTGAATTAGTGAGCCCTGTAATTGGAATTGTTACTAGTAAAAACTGATTTAAAGAGCTCTCTAATTGGCATTGTTACTAGTAGGAATTGAATTATAGAGCTCTCTAATTAAATCGTTACTAGTAAAAATGCAATTACTATGAGTAACTCATAATATATTTTAGGCTAACACGGCTTGCCATAATCGTCCGAACTCATTCAGTTAACGTTTTCCCCTGAGAAATGACGATTAAGAAAGTGAATATGTCAATTCTTCATTCCTGAAGGACTTTTAGTGTCACAGAAACTCACAAAAATCGTCGAGCTCCATATGAATCTTCCTTAGCTGGACGCCAATGAGACGGAAGCCACACACATAAAATTTACAAATGGCCGCGTCCACTCTTACCTGAAGAAAAATATGGATAGTGTTATATTTAGTCAAGTAGTAGATCACTTTGTGCTTAAAATTGTGATGCAATTCCCAACATAGTTGTAGCTACTCAACATTTACAAACTTAGTCACAGATAAAGTGTCCGTTCATCCTCTGAGATCATCTTGAAATGACAGAAGGCTGTCTGAATCATGAATGACATGATGATAATTACTGATGTCTGGAGAGGTACATGTGTCCTGACACACCATCACTGTCCTGCGGTCCGAAGAAGAGCGATCTTCATCATCCGCGATGGAGGACAGAGATGAGAGACGCAGTGAAGCTGAAAATAGCGGGATGGCCGCCTGATGATCTGTGATTGTATTAGTCCGCTGACAGAGCCCTTAACAAGAAGAAATTGATTTACTGTAGACTTCATTCTGTGGGATTAATCAGTGGAATATCACGAGGAGGATTAAATATGGAGCTCGACGATTCCTGTGACACTAAAAGTCCTTCAGGAATGAAGAATTGACATATTCACTTCCTTAATCGTCAACATTTCTCAGGGGAAAACCAGAGCCATAGAGAAAGAGAGTTGCGACACGCTTTGATCTCGCCGCCGCGCGGTCACGTGGTTCATGGAGCGCTCAAAAGTTCCAAACAACTCCGCGCTGTCAATGTGTTTGAATGGGTTTAAGTAGGATAGACAGCAGTTTCACTATATTTGCAGCAATTTCGAGTAACTATTAACACATAATGTGCATTGATTGTGTATTGATAACTTCTCTGAATACGCTTTACAATCGCATTTTATTCTGGGGAGTGATAAAGAGACATAATTAATATGTTCTCATACTTTTTGGCAGTCAAATGTGACCAAACACCTTAAGTGTAACTTTTATTCAATTAAATAATTGTAATATATAGTTCAGTTCTATTTAGTTAATGTTTTGAGGAGTTTTTTGTACTAAATAATATGTGCAATAATGATCCTGACCATTTAAAAGATAATATAGTATTTATGTTATAGTTTAGTGTGATATTTAAGGTAAATACATTTGAATGTGTATTTGGACATGATCAAACACTCTTTTTTTATATATATGTTTCGATTTAACGATTTAATGTTAAATAAAAAAAGTAATTTACTCGTGTTATTTTATGATATTCAAATATACAACATAACTGAATATTATAAAAGGCAAGCAAAAATGGCATTGAACATAATAGAAAAGATGAAAATAGTGTTTAAAAAAACACAAAGCAACGAATTGCATTCAGCATACATTTTTATCGTATTTCTTGAATGCAGTCTTTACTGAAACTCATTCAACCTCCTACAGAGAGAGAAAGATTGCAGAAAGACTAAAAACGTAAAAATATGACAACTAGTATCTGGTTATGGTCGCTGTTATGGCGTTTCTCACGTTTTCTAACTGCATTTACAGCATAACTGTTTATTTTTTAACGATAAACATTAACTATAACACGCTTCATAAAATAACACTACTGGCCAGTTTTCCGAGAGGTCAACTGATGCGTTAAAATGTAAAAAATGCAGTAATTTCTTCAATTTACCGGCGACTGTGCTTGAGAAGCGCTGAAATGAATGGACTTCTATGGAGGAACTATTGGTTGTTTGGAACTATTGGCCGCTCCATCACACGCTTTACTTCCGCATTCCTCAGTTCCTATGGAAGCCTATGGGAGTGTCGCAACTCTGTTTCTCTATGGCTCTGGGGAAAACGTAACTGAGTATGAGTTCGCACGATTTTTAAAGGAAAATAAAATAACTAGCCCCGCCCATAAATAACCGTCACTGGCGCGTAAGTTGATCGTAGGATCTAAAAACGTAAAATAGTTATGAACTGCCGTCAGATTGTGTTTGATTTTTCAGTGAATGTAATTTTTAAGGTATTAGGAATTGTAGGAGAGTCATTCTACCAAACGGGTGCCATTTGGGTCCGCAATGTTTGATGAGATGCTTAAGGCACAAAAATGTTTTTTTAAAGCCTAAAGTTATTCATTCAAGCATTCTTGTTAACATGATATACTATGATAAAACACTATTCTTAAATTTTTTTTTCAAACTTCCGTGTTGACCAACATGATATTTTCATCTAAATTATCACTAAGTTATATATTTATTTAAAACTTTTATTATTTTCAGCGTTATACGTGTCCTTGTTTACATAAGATATATTTATTCAAACAAAACATTATTTTTTTGTAAATATTTTATGATTTGTGTGTGTCCCTCAGTTTAACTTACCACCCCATCACACTAACTTGTTTGATCTATAATTAATGTACTGTTGCTTTAAATGACATCACAAAGAGGAAGTGACATCATTTGAGCCTTACAGCCACCAAGAACAAAAACAGGCAAATAATGACATTCTTTTACATTGTTTATTTGATGTTTTTTTTTTTTTTTCATTTTAGACAGGGTTCGTCAAGCTTAACGCAACCACCCAGTCACGCAAAGTAGACAGGGAGAAATGTTTTTTATTAATTCTTTTACGTTATTAATGTAAAAAAAATCTAATTTCACATTGAATGCATGCATGCTAGGTGAGAAACCACCCTAAATATTGGCTAATCAGTATTTTTGTTAACTTGTTTGGTTAATTTTTTCCCACATCACTCATTCACTCACTATCACAGCATTTCACTCTTAACAAGACAACCCAAAAAGTGCCAACAGAACCAGTTGATTGGGAAACAGGAAATCTAAGTGGAAAGTGGTGTGTGATTAAATATAACAATGACATCCCGCCACATGGAAATCCAGAAGGATGTGTGGATGTGACTCTCCCAGTCACTGTTATGATGCTCATTTCTGTTTTTCAGTGCATGAGCATGAGTTTTCAATTATATCTTCTATTTCAATGTCTCCTCTCCCCCAGTTTTAAAGTTTAAAACCAGCAGTTCATATAGAGAAACACTGTCACATTGCTTACCACCCCATCACAGGGTCATTTTGTAATAAGTTTACATAAATAAAATAATATGTTACTTGATTTAATGTTGTATATGATATTCTTATTGTGTGGACTAATAAAATAAATGCCACTTTATTTTATTTTATTTTTTTTGTTGTTGTTGAGTGAATTAGTTTTTTCACTACAATCAGTGAGGCCATTGAAATGTCAAATTCATTTTTCAAGATTAAAAATCGAACAATACATTGTTTTATTAAATTATTTATTAGATTCTCTTTGATGGTTTCCAAAAAAGGACAAATTCATTATTAGGAAAACATAAAATTTAAAAAATATATTTCATGTCTTACTACTCTAATGGCAAAGGTGCCCTTGCTTGAAAAAGGATAGTATTAATGAGGAGTTTGTGCCTGAATATGTTTTTGGAGGGTTAACTTGTCTTTCAAATTGTTGTCTTTTTCATAGAAAGTTTGTTCTTAATGAATTTTTTGAAAATCGCAAAGTGGAAATGTCACCCGTTTCGTATAAGATAGAAAATCCAAAAAGAATCCTGTACAAAAATCTTATTGGAATCCTTTAGCATTTTTGACAAGGTTACGGGAAAAATAAGGTGGAGACTGGAGACATAAAAAACTGGATGTTTTGAAAGTTTAGAAAACATTCAGAAATAACGTTTTCAACTTATTTTTGTTAGCTGCGATGAGATATAGTGCTGTAATGCTCATGTGAGATTTCAAATTTCCAGGTTGTGTCCTAAATCCTTGTTTGAGATTCCCCCGTACACCTGTAATTGTTTATTTGGAGACGCGGGTCCCTGCGCAGGTATAAACCCGAGCGACGACGCGCTCATTAGCGGCCGCTTCTCTCCGCGGTGGCCGCGTCTCATCTCCGGTGCGCCACCGCGCGCTTTTCCTCATCAACATTCACCCAGCCGGAGAAAATTAATTCTATTAAAGGGCTCAATTCCCTCCGCCAGACCTCACTGTTTAAACATCTTTTTAGTGTATGATTAGAGCATATTTCCCAAACCTGGCTGGGAGTGGCGGCTGGGTCGGGGAGGTCGAGCGAATGAAAGAGGACGACTTCATTGTGCGATGACTGGACCATAAATCATCGGCCGTTTTCTATAAATCACGGCAGATGGCAGGGAGCGAGCGCGGGCTCGTGGGAGTCCACCGGCCCCGGTGCACGCAGGGAAGCGCGGACTGCAGCAGACGCTGGCAGCCGAGCGGGTCATCGCGGAAGGAACGGGCCGTGCCGCGTCGAGGGGGCTCGCGGTGATGAGATGCAGACCTGGAGGTCCGGGAGACCCACCTCTCCATACTGGCCCGCGTTTAACACGTCTAATCGGCCTGATTAATATGTATGCGCGCCTCGGCTCCCCCGGCCCATGTGAGGCCTGTCAGGCTGACATTAGATGTCTCGTGTTCAGGGATTCCGGGAGGTGAATTGGCCGTTCTGTCATCCATTCTGATTATGAAGATGTAATTGAGCACACTATGAAATTTAATGCGGTCGCATTGCAGCAGTGCTGCTGGAGGAAGATGGACTCCAATCAGCCCAAAGTCATTATCTCAACACAACCAGACTTTCGCAGAGCAATAATAAGGCCAGAAAACATTATTAGCCTACTGCGGTCTGACGCACTTTGCATAGAGTATATAATACAGCTATTGAAATACACATTTTGGATTTTTAACAGTGAAATGTTGGACCAAAACGTTCTAAAAGTAGCTAATGGACTTCTATGGTGCCCTTGAGTTTGAACGTCCAAATAGCAGCTTCATAGGGCTCTAAACGATCACAGCCGAGGAAACAAGGGTCTTATCTAGCAAAACGATGGGTTATTTTCTTAAAAAAAATAAAGAATTTTTTTCTTAAAAAAATTATTATTCTAAAATATTTTCTTAAAAAAAATAGAATTTATATACTTTTTAACCTCAAATGCTCATCTTGTCTAGCTAAAGTATATAAGTTGTAAATGTTTTTTAGAAAATAACCAGAAGTCCATCACATGGAGAGAAATCCTGAAATGTTTTCCTTAAAAAACATCATTTCCTTACGACTGAAGAAAGAAAGACATGAACATTTTGGATGACAAGGGATGAGTATTATCTGTAAATTTTTGTTCTGAAAGTGAACTACTCCTTCAATAAAGACAAGGGTGTAGGTTTGATTTTATTTGTTGGGAAATAACAGCAGACAACAGATATTTAATTGTTTAATCAAAATTATTGCTAGGGTCAATTCAGAGTTGTCTGTATATGTAATAGCATCTCTACTAAATTCTACACACTTGAAAATCATAACAAGCGAGGTCCGACTATGGACACTATAGTTCTGTCCTTAAATATGAAGAAGTCAAACAAGAGATCAATGCATTCATCCAAATTTCACAAAAAGTTTATGGATGTATTATAATTTAAAGCCCCAATAAGTAACTTTTTTTTTTTTTTTTACCTTAAAATAATGTTTCCAAACTCATGTCAGTGGTTCATCAACTCATAACAGGGTGAAACGGCACTTTCGTATTTGCTTTGCGACCCTCTATCAGCCATAACAGCACTATGTAAGTTTGGGTTGTCGGTCGCGGTTTTGTAGTTCAAATGATACTACAAATGCGACTTGCTTTACGGCAGGCTTCACAAAAGGTTTTCATACTTTTATAAGGTCATACAACATACTCTACCTTGTCACTGGACATCGTTATTTCCAAAGCCGGTCCTGGATAGCCTCCAAACAAATAACGTGCATGTGACACGACGGTAGGCTTAATTATTTACGACAGCGGTAATGGACAATTCCGCTTCTAACCTGTAGAGGAAGCATTGAGGGAAAAGTTACTTAGTGGGGCTTTAAGACACTGAAGTCAGTTGCTGTTTTTGTCACTCTTCTAAGGAAGATTCATTCATTTGTTTGCCAATAAACCACACAATCTTTATCTTAGATTTAAAAAAATGTTCATGTTCATCTGTAATCTCATTTTGAAATTTACTTTTTGTTATTTTTTAAAGATTCTTCTTTGTTTGTTATTTGTTTTGTTTTTATATCTACATTGCCTTAATGGTTTGATGTTTTGTACTATTTAAAATAAAACAAATCTGAAAAAAGAACCCTCTCTGAATAATGATTCGCGAATTAGTTCCGAAGTTCCGATCTAAATCGAATGAACTCGATATGCGAAGTTCCGATCTGAATTTAATGATTCGTGTTATATGCAAAGTTCCGATCTGAATCAAATTCCGATTCCGTGTTCTGAAAGGATCAAATCATTCGCGATTCTGCGTTCTGAAAGGAAGAATCCGAAAGGCGAATCAGTTCCAAAGTCTCGATCTAAATCAAACGATTTGCGATCCGAACTCCAAAGTTCCGACTTAAATAAAATGATTAGTGAACCTTCTCTGAAGTCTGGCTCTGAATCAAATGATTTGCGATCCGCACCCCGTTGTCCCCATCTGAATGATGATTCGCCAACCATAATTTCAGATCGGGACTTGGATCAGGAGAGTGGATTGCAAATAATTCAATTCGCAAAATGAATTGCGAATCCGCTCCTAAGTTCCAATCCAAATAAAAAAATTCGCGATAAGTTCTTTGAAGTGCAGTCCAAATGATTCGCGATGCGCGATTCGATTTGAGAGCTTCAAATCAGAATCATTTGGTTTAACTGATTCGGATTTTCGAAATGCTCTGTTTCACCCATACTATAGATGCTTTTCAAAATAATAACAAGCTATGTCGAAATTCGAAAACTAATCTCTTTTGATCTGACTTTTGCAAGTGAATCATTTGAACTGAATGATCGAAGTCACGAATTTGAATCAATCGGAGCGGCTCCAGCGTAAATGATTCACTCAGTTGATTCGGTTTGATTCTGTTCCGGTTTTCGCGTCTTCCGCCATGTTTACAAAATACTATCAGTACTACTACTGGCGTACCTCGCTAGTTTCATGACACTGACTGAAATAAGGGAACAAATTATGGTGTTTAGAAGCAAAACATCCATATTTCCATTCCAAAGATGACAACACAAATCTACGAACATATTCAGGTGAGGTAACCGGTTTACCGCTAACTAGTTAATGCTAACATACTGCATTATGATGGAGTTTGTAGCTTAATTCACTATATTTGAACTAGTTTGCGCTGCAGTTCAGTTGCTGACAGTTCAATAGGAAATCAGCTGAAAGCATCCAGTCATCTCATACCATTGAAGTGAATGTTACATTTATCAGTATATATTTGAATAAACATTTGAGAAATTATCGTTGTATTTGATTGTTTTAGTCTATATAGAATGATAGTCAATGTGAATTTAGCAAAGATATAAGCAGAAACAGTAAAAAACAAGACGATTTGTTGTGTCAGGATCATTTATGATGTGGTAAATTTTTAATACACACTTTATAGTATATACTTTTATAATAAAGTGCATTAAACTCGTGCTTGCTTTGCACTCATATTCCCATATGAGTGCATATTCCCAAGTATATTCCCATCACCATCAAAGTATATGCATTGAATGCAAAGAAAGTATTAAATGAAATGTAGCCAAAGTCAATTAGATTAGTTAATGTTTCAGGACTTATTGTGAAAGATTATTTGGTGCATTTTATTCTAAAAGACTTAAAATAACAATAAAACAAATAAATAAAAATTAAAATGAATTAAAAACACATTTTCACTGAGAAATACGTAACATTTTAATTTTGTGTGTGTGTGTTTTATGTTAAAACATCTAAAATGAAATCAATTTTATAAAAGGACTCCCTGAAAGTTTTGTTTTGTAGTTTGCCACTGGAAAAGACATCTGGATGAATTTCAGATGTGGGAATTTTCAGTAAAAGAGTTGATTTGCATTTTTTCCTCTTTTCTCTCATGTCCTTTTTAAAACAATACTGTGGTTTTATCTGTAAGCTGCTTGCTGACCTTGGTTTTACAGTGAACTCACTAAATAAAGCATCTCTTTCTCACACATGCGGACACCTTTATGGTTCTGTTTACTGCGTGTCTGGATTATTTAAATAGCTGCTGAATTACACCTGAGGCCTGCGTTTATACGTCCGTTTATTTACAGACACCGCCAGGTTATGAAAATGCATTTTAAACTGATATTAAATGTCAGTTACTGATAGAACAATTTATACATGATGCATTTGTACCAATTCACATCCAAGAGCAATTTTATTTAACATTTACATTCATGCATTTAACAGATGCTCTTTTGCAAAGGGACTTCGATGGCCACATGCAGAGGAAAAGACTGCACAAATGGGTGAGTTTTGCAAAAGTCATCAGTTATTAAATGATATATAAATAAATTAGCACCTAAGCATTTATGTTTTAATGAATTAAACAGCACATTTGGGTTGGTTCTCCACTAGGGGGCGTGTTATGCTGATAATTCACATGCTCTCATGTATTTATGACTCAGACTTGTTGCATTCTTGCATTATTTCCTTCATGCACTAATATTGTCCCACTGTAAGTAGGTTTACTGTAGTAAACTGGGACACTGCAGCATATTATGGACTCACTAGGGACAAAAACACATTTTTTATTTTCTTTAAATGCTGCATTTATAGCCCAAGTTCATTTGACTAATTTATGATATAATTAAACACTATAAAGTATTTAAATTGCAGCATTTTATTCATTTAAACTTAACTTTAATTGGTTTGCAAAATGCAAAATAATGCTATATATCTATTAAATCTAATAAAATATTACCAAAAAATGACCCAAACAGGTAAAATCCAGGTTTTTGCCATTGTTTTGTATATCCACATTTGCATTAGCCTAAATGTTTAATATTTTAAGACTGGAAAATGTGTTTTATTGCGCCTTGAAATACACTTTGAAATATATTTTGTGAACCAAATATTATATTTATATTACAGACTTAGGGACAAAAACACTTTTTATTATCTTTAAATGCTGAATTTATATCTCAAGTTCATTTGACTGATTTGTGATACAATTAAACATTATAAATTGCTAATTTTTATCACTTTAGTTGATTTAAATGCAAAATAATGCTATATATGAATGAAATATAATAAAATATACAAAAAACATATAATATTACATATTAAAAATATTTATATAAATATAAATAATATAAAATACATTTACATTTAAACATTACATTATTACAATCCACATTTGCATTAGCCTGAATGTAAAATATTGTAAATTTGGAAATGTTTTATTACATACACAACATTATTCACACAATAAAAACAAATCTATTTATTTTACATTTAAATTTTTATATATATATTAAATTTTTTTTATATTTATTTATTTTTCAGTAAATATTTTCTTCAATTTACATTAAAAAAGTATTTTTTTTATTACAAGTTTAGTTCCAAACCAAGGTTAGAAATCAAATGAACAATAACTGTTTTATTTGAACACAGCCACCAAAAAATAATAAATATTTCATTAATAAACCAATAATCACCCCTATATATATATATATATATATATATATATATATATATATATATATATATATATATATACTGTATATATATATAACAATAAATAAATACTACATATATAAATAAAAAAAGCCAAAAACACACAGCACAAAAATTAAAATGTAGAAATAGAAACTGATTTAAAATATTACTAAAAACTATAATGGTATCTCAATGTGTATATATATATATATATATATATATATATATATATATATATATATATATTATATATATTATTGAGTTTATTTCGGCACTACAAATACATACACTACATTATAAATAAAAACAAATATATTTATTTTACATTTTTACACACACACACACACACACACACACACACACACACACACACACACACACACACACACACACACACACACACACACACACACATATATATATATATATATATATATATATATATATATATAATTTTTTTTTTTTTTTTTTTTTTTTTTTAAATATTTTAAAAATATATTATTCATTTGTCAGTAAATATTTTCTTCAATTTACATTAAAAACAAGCCTTTTTTATTTCAAGTTTAGTTCTATATCCAGGTTAGAATTATTTATTTTTTTTACAAATATTTTTAAAATATATTTTGAAATATTTAAGCTTTAACATTAACTAAAGTAAAAATGATCTGCTCAATGCTTTGAGCGATGGTTTGAGACGCGTGTGATTGTTGGTAAAGGATTGCTTCCTCTGTGCCGCTGGATTTATGACGGTGTCCGAGCTCCAGGCCCTCGGCCCCTCTGATCTGCTTTAGCTCTGGTGACCTTTGACCCCCGGGGCCGCTGGGGACACGCGCTCCGCCCCGATTGGCCGAGAGCGGGTTTTGGAGCGTTCTCCGTCAGTCGCTCTCAGTGTTTAGCGGCGACTGGGCCGCGGCCAGATCTCACATCTGTTTGAAATTGCCACCTCTGCTAATTACGCGCGATTTCTTTTGTTTGTTATTGTTTGTTTTGTGATCCATAAACAAGGTTTAATGGTCAGAGCCTGGAAGGTATCACCGGGGGGCTGCTGGTGCTCCCTTTCATGTCTCACAGTAAATGATCTGTGGTTTGTATGAAAAGACAGAAATAAACAATGTTCAGATTAGCATGCATTAACTCCTTCGGTGCGGACGCAAAACACATTTCATCTCAGCTTTGAGGAAATTCAATGACCTTAATATATGAGTGTATGTTAGACTGTTTAGTTTATCACTACTGATATTTCTAGAGAATTTGCAATCTAAAAATAATATTAGTATGTTTCTGTCAGGTTTTTAATCATACAATTAATGTATTTAATTTTCCTTAAATAACCGTGTTATTTTAGTTTCATTGAGATACCATTATAGTTTTTAGTAATATTTTAAATCAGTTTCTATTTCTACATTTTAATTTTTGTGTTGTGTGTTTTTGGCTTTTTTTATTTATATATGTAGTATTTATTTATTGTTATTTCTATTCTTTTTTTTATGTATTATTTATATATTTGTACATTTGACCAAAATAATTAGAAATGAAATCAAAGATATTTATTTTTTTGTTTTTATTTATTTAATTGAATAAATACAATTCTGTATATATATATATATATATATATATATATATATATATATATACATATACAATAATTTAACATTTAAATAAAATGTAAATATAAATAAAAATATTTAGTATTGTTTTATTTTATATTAAAGCACTATACAAAATCAATCAAACATTAATAAAATATGTATTTTATATATATAGTATTTATTTATTTTTATTTCTATTCTAATGTTGCCTTGTTAACTAGCTGAAACAAGTGTTTTTTTATTTGATAAAATAATTTATTTTATTTCAATAATTTTTTTTCAGTTAACATTAAAAATGTTTTTAAATGTTTTTTTTTTATTTTAGTTTGAGATTTAGATTTAGTTTTCTATAATAACCCAAGTTACAAATGAAATGAACAGTTACTATTTTATTTGATAAAAGTGTAAGTATATTTGATAAGTATAAGAATTATTTTCATTAATAAACTAATAATCAGTATATTATTGTACAGCTCTCTATATAAAGTCATATACATTTGACTACAATAATCAGAAATTAAATCAACTATATTCATATTTTGTTATTTTTTATTTAAGCACTATACAAATATTTAAATTAAATAAATACACACATTAAAAACAAATATATTTATTTTTGGTTTTTATTTATATATTTGTATTTTTAAATATTGTTTACATTAAAAAATATATTTAAATGTATTTTTGAAATATATTTATTCTTTTTTTAGTAAGCTTTGTAACTGCTAAATACAACATGAAGATATTAAGATATAAATATTATTAGAAATATTACATTGATATACTATTATAGTTCATATAGTTTTATAGTTTATTAGTATTTTGTTTTTATATATATATGTAATTATTTTTTGTTAAATTATTATTGTACATCAAGTTAAACTACATAAAAAATTAGAAATGTTGTATTGATAACTGGCTGAAATAAGTATTTTATTAAATATTTTATCATGTTTCTGTTAACATTTTTTTCAGTTAACATATATATTTTTTATTTTAGTATCCGTTTTAGATTTAATTAACTATAATAACCCAGGTTACCAATTTAATAATATTTAAGCACTATACAAAATAAATCACGCATTAAAAAAATGTATTTTTTATATTTATATTTTTTAAAATAATTTGAACATTTTAAAAATATTTTTATAAAAATATATATTTTTAAAATATATTTATAAAATATATATTTTTAAATATATTTGTATTCATGTTTAGTGAGCTTCGTGACTGCTAAATACAACATGAAAATATTAAGATATTATAAATATTAACATTATATTTTTCTGTAAAGCTGCTTTGAAACAATGTGTTGTAAAAAAAGTGCAATACAAATACATTTATCTTGACTTTACACATTAATCACACATTAAAACATATATATATATTTTATTATATTTATTTATTTATTGTATATATTTTTTATATATATATTTCATTTGTCAGGGAATATATTTGAGCTTTGTGTCATTACAACATGACAATATTAAGATTAATATTAACATCATATTTTTCCATAAAGCTGCTTTAAAACAATGTGTGTTGTAAAAAACTTCCACATTTCATCCTCTTTAACACACCATAAACCTGGCCGATTCCTCTCTAGATAAAGTGTTTGTACGTTTCAGCGTCTTTAAGAAGGTTTCTCTGGTCTTCTAGTCAAACAGACGATCAGAAGTGCAAAAGCAGAGCTCTCACATGCATCAATTCCTCTGGTAGATCACACTTTAAAGAGGAGCAGCCCCATTAGCCTCTTCTCTCTTTTCCCTTCCCTGTTTTTTTTCCTCCTCTCGTTCCTCGTTCTTGTCCAGCTGGCGCTCACCAGGGCTTCTCCTTCCCCAGCGAGACCCTTCAAACACTTCGTTAAAAAAGGACAACTGAGGCAAATGTTTCAGCGTGAGTCCTTGGCTGCATAGTAAACTCAGTTCTGCTCGCGGACAGAAGAAAACGAGGCGCTCGTGAGACTCCGAAACGCCGAATCCGTGTCGAACTGCGTCTGAACTTCACACCCGGTTGATGTGATCGTGTTGAATTATCTGCAACAGCGCTTTCTGCACATACTGTCCATTCTACATACTGTACACTACTAGTATACACTTTTAAGATCTTTTAGTACAAATATTAGGGATGTACCGATGTATCATCCGCTTTTTGATTTTTTTTAAGTCATTGGCATATCGGAAATAGCATGAAAAAGGCAGATACCGATGGTTTATTAATTAACTGCATGGAGACAATAACTGGGTTTTATGGAAGCTAATTTCCGCCACTGAATAAAAAATACAAAAGGTTATTGCAACTTCTGACAATTCTCAGAATTGCACAATATAAACCTAAAATTTTGAGAAATAAAGTCGCAATTGCATGATAGAAACCATTGCACATTAAATTGTCAGAAGTGCGAGATATAAACTCAAAATTCTGAGAAGTAAAGTCGGAATTGCATGATATAAACACACAACTGTGAGTTAGAGAGTCAGAATTGTGAGATATAAACTCGCGATTCTGAGAAATGAAGTTCTAATTGTGTGATATAAACTTGCAATTGCAAGTTATAAATTCAGAATTTTGAGATTTAAACTCACAATTGTGTGAACATATCAGTCTTGGTTTTTTTTTTCCTCCTCAGAGCTGAACTTTTCCCTATTCTGACTTTATTTCTCGCAATTGCGAGTTTATATCTCGCAATTCTGACTTTATTTCCTGCAATTGCAAGTTTGTATCTTGGAATTCTGACTTTATTTTTCTGCAATTGCAAGTTTGTAACTTGGAATTCTGACTTTATTTCCTGCAATTGCGAGTTTATATCTCGCAATTCTGACTTTATTTCCTGCAATTGCAAGTTTGTATCTCGGAATTCTGACTTTATTTCCTGCACTTGCAAGTTTGTATCTTGGAATTCTGACTTTATTTCCTGCACTTGCAAGTTTGTATCTTGGAATTCTGACTTTATTTCCTGCAATTGCAAGTTTGTATCTTGGAATTCTGACTTTATTTCCTGCACTTGCAAGTTTGTATCTTGGAATTCTGACTTTATTTCCTGCAATTGCAAGTTTGTATCTTGGAATTCTGACTTTATTTCCTGCAATTGCAAGTTTGTATCTTGGAATTCTGACTTTATTTCCTGCAATTGCAAGTTTGTATCTTGGAATTCTGACTTTATTTCCTGCACTTGCAAGTTTGTATCTTGGAATTCTGACTTTATTTCCTGCAATTGCAAGTTTATATCTCGCAATTCTGACTTTATTTCCTGCAATTGCAAGTTTGTATCTTGGAATTCTGACTTTATTTCTTACAATTGCAAGTTTGTATCTTGGAATTCTGACTTTATTTCCTGCACTTGCGAGTTTGTATCTTGGAATTCTGACTTTATTTTCTGCACTTGCAAGTTTGTATCTTGGAATTCTGACTTTATTTTCTGCAATTGCAAGTTTGTATCTTGGAATTCTGACTTTATTTCCTGCACTTGCAAGTTTGTATCTTGGAATTCTGACTTTATTTCCTGCACTTGCAAGTTTGTATCTTGGAATTCTGACTTTATTTTCTGCAATTGCAAGTTTGTATCTTGGAATTCTGACTTTATTTTCTGCAATTGCAAGTTTGTATCTTGGAATTCTGACTTTATTTCCTGCAATTGCAAGTTTGTATCTTGGAATTCTGACTTTATTTCCTGCACTTGCAAGTTTGTATCTTGGAATTCTGACTTTATTTTCTGCAATTGCAAGTTTGTATCTTGGAATTCTGACTTTATTTTCTGCAATTGCAAGTTTGTATCTTGGAATTCTGACTTTATTTTCTGCAATTGCAAGTTTGTATCTTGGAATTCTGACTTTATTTTCTGCAATTGCAAGTTTGTATCTTGGAATTCTGACTTTATTTCCTGCACTTGCAAGTTTGTATCTTGGAATTCTGACTTTATTTCCTGCACTTGCAAGTTTGTATCTTGGAATTCTGACTTTATTTTCTGCAATTGCAAGTTTGTATCTTGGAATTCTGACTTTATTTTCTGCAATTGCAAGTTTGTATCTTGGAATTCTGACTTTATTTCCTGCACTTGCAAGTTTGTATCTTGGAATTCTGACTTTATTTCCTGCACTTGCAAGTTTGTATCTTGGAATTCTGACTTTATTTTCTGCAATTGCAAGTTTGTATCTTGGAATTCTGACTTTATTTTCTGCAATTGCAAGTTTGTATCTTGGAATTCTGACTTTATTTCCTGCAATTGCAAGTTTGTATCTTGGAATTCTGACTTTATTTCCTGCAATTGCAAGTTTGTATCTTGGAATTCTGACTTTATTTCCTGCAATTGCAAGTTTGTATCTTGGAATTCTGACTTTATTTCCTGCAATTGCAAGTTTGTATCTTGGAATTCTGACTTTATTTTCTGCAATTGCAAGTTTGTATCTTGGAATTCTGACTTTATTTCCTGCACTTGCAAGTTTGTATCTTGGAATTCTGACTTTATTTCCTGCACTTGCAAGTTTGTGTCTTGGAATTCTGACTGTATTTCCTGCACTTGCGAGTTTGTGTCTTGGAATTCTGACTGTATTTCCTGCACTTGCAAGTTTGTATCTTGGAATTCTGACTTTATTTCCTGCACTTGCAAGTTTGTATCTTGGAATTCTGACTTTATTTCCTGCAATTGCAAGTTTGTATTTTGAAATTCTGACTGTATTTCCTGCACTTGCAAGTTTGTATCTTGGAATTCTGACTTTATTTCCTGCAATTGCAAGTTTGTATTTTGGAATTCTGACTTTATTTCCTGCAATTGCAAGTTTGTATCTTGGAATTCTGACTTTATTTCCTGCACTTGCAAGTTTGTATCTTGGAATTCTGACTTTATTTCCTGCACTTGCGAGTTTGTATCTTGGAATTCTGACTTTATTTCCTGCACTTGCAAGTTTGTATCTTGGAATTCTGAATTTATTTCCCACAATTGCAAGTTTTTTTTCTCGGAATTCTGAATTTATTTTCCGCAACTGCGAATTATATCTCGCTATACTGACTTTATTTCCCACAATTCTGAGTTTATATCTTGAAATTCTGACTTTATTTTCCGCAATTCCTAGTTTATATCTCACTATACTGACTTTATTTCCCGCAATTCCGAGTTTGTATCGTGGAATTTCTGACTTTATTTCCTGCAATTGCGAGTTTGTATTTCGGAATTCTGATTTTATTTCCCGCAATTGCGAGTTTATATCTCGGAATTCTGACTTTATTTCCAGCAATTCTGACTTTATTTCCCGCAATTGCGAGTTTATATCTCGGAATTCTGACTTTATTTCTAGCAATTCTGACTTTATTTCCTGCAATTGCGAGTTTATCTCGCAATTCTGACTTTATTTCCTGCAATTGTGAGTTTGTATCTCAGAATTCGGAATTTATTTCCTGCAATTCCCAAGTGAGAAAAGAAGCAGCTCTTGATTTTATTTATAAATGAATTGATTTGATGTTAAAAGTGTCTCTATATGAATATATAACATGCACTGATGAGATCGGGAACATGACTTAAGAATGTAAATACAGTGATGTTGATTTCATGTCGACTGTGAGGTCATTTAATGATTCTGAACAGGTTTGTTTGTGCATTACAGCAAAACTGCAGGCCTGTCGATCCTAAAATCCTCTGTGCGTTCTGTGTTTTCTCAGTGCGTGTCTCTTTCATCTCAGTCTGAGGAGTGAGCACTGCTCCTGTCATTGCCTTTCTCTTGTTTATATTTGTGTTTCCGCTCTTTTTGCATGAGCCCTCGATATGACGTATCGATTCTGGCACAGCGTGCAAGATGAATTTCGAGACATTTGCTTATGTGCAACTGGATTTCGCAGATAGAGCTGCTTCGGTTATCTGTGTGGGATCCTATGAGGAGGGAAATGAGGAAGAGGAAGGTGTTAGAGGTCAAGGGCAGCAGCTGTGAAGGTGGAACGGTTTCTCCCGCATCTTCGTGCAGTCGCCTGTCAGGAAGCCCCCAAAATGCAGACATTAATGCAAATTATAGTTTGATAATTTAATAACTCGGCCGGCTTGATCTGTCCATTTTATTGTAATTATCATCAGCCAGGGGGTTGCGTTCCATCATGGTAAAATAAACATCATCTATCATCCTTGCTGATGATTAGCCCATGACAGGCCGGGGAAGCTGGTTTGCATAAATCAGGCCTGATGCCGTCTGCACGAGTCCGGCTCTATTTTTCACGGGCCCAGATTAGATGGCGTCCGCTGGGCTCGATATAAGGTCATTGCCGTGGCAATAATCAGAGCCGGATCACCAGTGTGTTACCGCCATACATCCAGCTAGTTAGTTAATGGAGTCTAAAACACAGCATCTGCTGGTTGACTGCAGGCTGGATGTATTTCAATGCTGTGGGATGATGGTGAATATCTGTTTAAAGCTTTGGAAAATAACTTTCTTCCTTTATTTCAGTGGACCTTGATAGTTCAACCAAAAATAAAAAATTGCTGACAATGTTCTCACCCTGAGGACATCTTAAATTTAGATAAGTTTGTTTCTTCATCACATTTGGAGAAATGTAGCATTTGGAGCCTCTTATGGATCCTCTACAGTGAATGGGTGCCGTCAGAATGAGAGTCCAAACAGCTGATAGAAACATCACAATACAAAAATATATTTTTAAGTAAAATCTGAATCTCCGATCACAGTCATCCAGTGAAAAAATCCATCTTCTGTCTTTTCTCACATCAAAATCCAGCCTCATATTTGTTTAGAGATGTTTTGTACTGTTTTGGCTTGTAAACGGTGCTTGATCTGTGCAAATTTTCTTCCTGATTCAGACCAGATGACTTTTTCACTGCAGGAAGCATTATTAAAGTTTATGGACTTGTATTTTAGCCAGAAACAGTGGTATGAAGTAAAACATATTAATGTTAATATTAAAGATGGATTTGTTTCAGCAAATGTTAAACATGCAGCTTGTGTTGGTGAAATTCTGAAGAAAAAAAAGTAAATAAATAAATAAAATCAACAAAAAAAAATCAACAAACCCTCCAGTAAAAACCTTCAGAATATAGATAGGAGTAAAACTGTAAATTTTGGTGTTTGTAAGTGCTGCTGAAGTGGAGAAAAAATCACAACCTGTAAATATACGCATTTTCACCATGTTTTTAGGAATAAAATGTTATATAAAACAGTGTGAATGATATATGAACAAACCTCTCAGTAAAAACCTTTAGAATATAGATGGGAATAAAACTGTAAATTTTGGTGATTGTAAGTGCCGCTGAAGTGGAGAAACAACTCATTTTGAGAAAACGCCCTGATGTATTGTAATTTAAATCTTTAGACTTAAGTAGATAAAGTGCAATAATAAAATCATGCAAATGCTATATGACCAAACCCCTCAGCAAAAACCTTTTAAAGTGCAGCAAATAATTAAAGTGCAGTCTGAATGATATTTGAACAAACCTTTTATTAGATAGAGATAGGAATAAAATTCTAAATTTTGGTGTTTGTAAGTGCTGCTGTAAGTGGAGAAAAAACTTTTTTTGAGAAAATGCCTCTTATAGTTATGTGTTATAATTGAAATACATAGATGTAAGCAGATAAAGTGCAATAATAAAATCATGCGAATGATATATAAACAAACCCCACGGTAAAAATCTTCAGAATATAGATAGGGATAAAAGTGCTAAGGTTGGTGTTTGTAAGTTCTGCTGAAGTAGAGAAAAAAAAACCTCACAACCTTTAAAGATGCACATTTTCACTGTGTTTTTAGGAATAAAATGTTATATAAATCAGTGTGAATGATATATGAACAAAACCCTTCAGTAAAAACCTAGAGAATATAGACAAGAGTAAAACTGCTAAGCTTGGTGTTTGTAAGTGTTACTAAAGTGGAGAAAAAACTAATTTTGAAAACTACCTTTACAACAGCCTTTAAAAGTTAATGCATTGTAATTGAAATCTACAGATGCAAATAATTAAAGTGCAGTCTGAATGATATATGAACAAACCTTTTATTAAAAACTTTCAGATTATATATAAGAAAAAAACTGTAAGTTTTGGTGTGTGTTAATTCTGCTGAAGTGGAGAAAAAAACTCACAACCTTTAAAGATACACATTTTTACCGTGTTTTTAGGAATAAAATGTTGTATAAATCAGTGTGAATGATATATGAACAAACCCTTCAGTAAAAACATTCAGAATATAGACAGGAATAAAATTGTAAATTTTGGTGTTTGTAAGGGCTGCTGAAGTGGAGAAAAAACTCACAACCTTTAAAGATATGCGTTTTTTAACATGTTTTTAGGAATAAAATGTTATATAAATAATCGTGAATGCTATATGAACAAACCCTTCAGTAAAAACCTAAAGAATATAGACAAGAGTAAAACTGCTAAGTTTGGTTTTTTGTAAGTGTTACTAAAGTGGAGAAAAAACTAATTTTGAAAACTACCTTTAAAACAGCCTTTAAAAGTTAATGCATTGTAATTGAAATCTACATATGCAAATAATTAAAGTGCAGTCTGAATGATATATGAACAAACCTTTTATTAAAAACTTTCAGATTATATATAAGAAAACATTTTTTTTTTGGTGTTTGTTAATTCTGCTGAAGTGGAGAAAAAAAAACTCACAACCTTTAAAGATACACATTTTTACCGTGTTTTTAGGAATAAAATGTTATATAAATCAGTGTGAATGATATATGAACAAACCCTTCAGTAAAAACCTTCAGAATATAGACAGGAATAAAATCGTAAATTTTGGTGTTTGTAAGGGCTGCTGAAGTGGAGAAAAAACTCACAACCTTTAAAGATATGCGTTTTTTAACATGTTTTTAGGAATAAAACGTTATATAAATAACCGTGAATGCTATATGAACAAACCCTTCAGTAAAAACTTAAAGAATATAGACAAGAGTAAAACTGCTAAGTTTGGTGTTTGTAAGTGCTGCTGAATTGGAAAAATAACTCATTCTGAGGAAACACCCTTTAAAGATATGGACTGTAATTTAAATCTATAGATGTAAGTAGATAAAATGCAATAATAAAGCCATGTGAATGATATATGAACAAACCCCACAGTAAAAATCTTCAGAATATAGATTGGTGTATGTAATTGCTGCTGAAGTGGAGTTAAAAACTTTTAAAGATATGTATTGTAATTGAAATCTACAGATGCAAATAGATAAAATGCAATAAAATAAACAATTAATTGTATATTTTTATATTTTCTGTTCACTCATGTAAAAGAATACATGTTATGGAAGTAAAATAGAAAATCATAGAAACTGATTAGTGCATGGAATAAATAAATAAATAAAAAACATCTAAAACCTTTACAATATATATTCCATACATGTTGGTTTTAGTCTAAATGGTTTAATTGTTTGTCTTGATGGATAGATCATAGTAGAAAGTGAAGTATTTCATGCGGTCAAACATGTTCATTGTATGAAAGAGACAGCATGCATGTTTGTTCAGGGTCTTTAGTGTTTGAACTCTTACATGAGGGAAGAGTTCTGAACCTGAAGCCTTTCTCTCTGTTACCACAACAGAAGACACTCACACCGCCAGTCTTTGTGAAGATGTAAGCTGCATTATTTATGTTCAAACCGCCGTTACGTTGCTGACCCGTGTGGCATTGAGATGAAAGCGCGGTGGCCGCTGTGTTTTGGGTTTGGTGGGGTGAGTTTGGGCTCTGGAGGCCTCCGGCTGTTTGTCTTGTCAGAGTAAGATGGTTTGTCCTGGGATGGGTGTTTTTTTTCCCTTTAGTTTAACTCGTTTTGGTCAAGCTCTTTCAGTTCCAAATTCTTTTATTTCTTATTTCAAATTGTCTTATTTTAAAAGAATACACAATATATAAATATTATAATTCAATGTGTTACTTGCGATTTATAAATATTTGTGAAATTTGTGCACCTATTTTTTCATTGTACATAACAAGAACAAGTAATATAAGCTTTTATACACATTATATACATAATTATATACATTTTATACAGATTTTTTATAATTTGAATATTTAAAAATGACCGTTGTTGCAATAAATATAAATATTACCAATTATATATTTTTGTGTATTTTTTTGTATATTTTATTTTTTATATTATATAGTGTTTAACAGTATATTTTTATATATTTTTAAAATATTTATTATTATTTGTATATTACGTAGTGTTTAAAAGAAGTATGCAGTACACATTATTTTTATATTTTTTAAAATATTTATTATTATTTTTATATTACATAGTGTTTAACAAAGGTATGCAGTACACATTATTCTTATATTTTTATATTTTTTAAAATATTTATTATTATTTTTATAGTACATAGTGTTTAACAGAAGTATGCAGTACACAATTTCTATATTTTCATATTTTTTAAATATTTACTATTATTTTTATATTACATGGTGTTAAACAGAAGTATGCAGTACACATTATTTTTATATTTTTTTAAATATTATCTTTATATTACATAGTGTTTAACAGTAGTATGGAGTATGCATTGTTATTATATTTTAATATATTTTTTAAAAATGTATTATTATTTTTATATTACATAGTGTTTAACAGTAGTATGGAGTATGCATTATGTTTTAATATATTTAAAATATATATATTATTTTTATATTACATAGTGTTACTTTAACAGTAGTATGCATTATTATTATATTTTTTTATATATTTTTTAAATATGTATTATTTTTATATCAGGGTATAACAGAAGTGTGCAGTACACATTCTTATATTTGTATATTTTTTAAATATTTTTTATTATTTTTATATTACACAGTGTTTAACAGTAGTATGGAGGATGCATTATGTTTTAATATATTTAAAATATATATATTATTTTTATATTACATAGTGTTTAACAGTATGCAGTACACTATTTTTAATATTTTTTATATATTTTTTAAATATTTATTATTATTTTTATATTACGTAGTGTATAACAGAAGTATGCAGTATGCATTATTCTTAAATTTTTAAAATATTTATTATTGTTTTTATATTACATCGCGTTTAACAGTAGTATGCAATACACTTTTTATATTTTTATGTATTTTTACAATATTTATTATTACATAGTGTTTAACAGTAGTATGCAGTACACATTTTTATATTTTTATATATTTTAAATATTTATTATTATTTTCATATTGCATAGTGTTTAATGGTAATATGCAGTGCACATTTTTTTAAATATATATATTTTTATTTTTTTAATATGTATTATTTTTATAGTATATAGTGTTTAACAGAAGTATGCAGTACACAATTTCTATATTTTCATATTTTTTAAATATTTACTATTATTTTTATATTACATGGTGTTAAACAGAAGTATGCAGTACACATTATTTTTATATTTTTAAAAATATTATTTTTATATTACATAGTGTTTAACAGTAGTATGGAGTATGCATTGTTATTATATTTTAATATATTTTTAAAAAATGTATTATTATTTTTATATTACATAGTGTTTAACAGTAGTATGCATTATTATTATATTTTTAATATATTTTTTAAATATGTATTATTTTTATATCAGTGTATAACAGAAGTGTGCAGTAAACATTCTTATATTTTTTAAATATTTATTATTATTTTTATATTACATAGTGTTTAACAGTAGTATGGAGTATGCATTATGTTTTTATATATATATTTTTTTAAATATTATTTTTATATTACATAGTGTTTAACAGTATGCAGTACACTATTTTTAATATTTTTATATATATTAAAAAAAATATTATTATTTTTATATTATGTAGTGTATAACAGAAGTATGCAGTATGCATTATTCTTATATTTTTAAAATATTTATTATTGTTTTTATATTACATCGCGTTTAACAGTAGTATGCAATACACTTTTTATATTTTTATGTATTTTTTACAATATTTATTATTACATAGTGTTTAACAGTAGTATGCAGTACACATTTTTATATTTTATATATTTTAAATATTTATTATTATTTTCATATTGCATAGTGTTTAACGGTAATATGCAGTGCACATTTTTTTAAATATATATTTTTTTATTTTTTTAATATGTATTATTTTTATAGTATATAGTGTTTAACAGAAGTATGCAGTACACAATTTCTATATTTTCATATTTTTTAAATATTTACTATTATTTTTATATTACATGGTGTTGAACAGAAGTATGCAGTACACATTATTTTTATATTTTTAAAAATATTATTTTTATATTACATAGTGTTTAACAGTAGTATGGAGTATGCATTGTTATTATATTTTAATATATTAAAAAAGTATTATTATTTTTATATTACATAGTGTTTAACAGTAGTATGCATTATTATTATATTTTTTATATATTTTTAAAAATATGTATTTTTATATCAGTGTATAACAGAAGTGTGCAGTAAACATTCTTATATTTGTATATTTTTTAAATATTTATTATTATTTTTATATTACATAGTGTTTAACAGTAGTATGGAGTATGCATTATGTTTTTATATATTTAAAAAAAAGATTCTTTTTATATTACATAGTGTTTAACAGTATGCAGTACACTATTTTTAATATTTTTTATATATTTTTTAAATATTTTTTTATTATTTTTATATTACATAGTGTATAACAGAAGTATGCAGTATGCATTATTCTTATATTTTTAAAATATTTATTATTATTTTTATATTACATAGTGTTTAACAGTAGTATGGAGTATGCATTATGTTTTTATATATTAAAAAATATTATTTTTATATTACAAAGTGTTTAACAGTATGCAGTACACTATTTTTAATATTTTTTTATATATTTTTTAAATATTTTTTTATTATTTTTATATTACATAGTGTATAACAGAAGTATGCAGTATGCATTATTCTTATATTTTTAAAATATTTATTATTGTTTTTATATTACATCGCGTTTAACAGTAGTATGCAGTACACATTTTTATATTTTTATATATTTTAAATATTTATTATTATTTTCATATTGCATAGTGTTTAACGGTAATATGCAGTGCACATTTTTTTAAATATATATTTTTTATTTTTTTAATATGTATTATTATTTTTGTATCATGTAGTGTTTAACAGTAGCATGCAGTACAGATTTTTTTATTTGTATATTTTTTTAAATATTTATTATTATTTTTATATTACATAGTGTTTAACAGTGATATGCAGTGTGCATTACACATTATTTATTTATTTTTTAATATATTTTTAAATATTTATTATTTTTATATTACATAGTATTTGAAAGAAGTATGCAGTGTGCATCCTGTGCGGTTCATTGGAGCGTCTTTGGGCTCATCAGCGTCGCTCAAGGCATCCAACTCAAGGTCTGGACTTGATCTCTGACCTCCTCGTGTCTTTTTCTTTGCGTTGACGCTGACCTGCATGCCAAGGGGATGCTGGGAATGTTTTCCCACCTATAATGTGTGTGTTCAACACCTCGGGTGCTAAAAGCCGCCTGCGTTTCGTGAAGTGAAAATCCGCTCTAAATTTAACTGGAGGACATGCTCTCATTTCTCTCTATCATAGATGAAGAGACGGATGGATGATAGACGAGAGTTTGTCCATCTAAACTGAAGAAATGGAAGAATCAATACAACTAATAAAAAATAATTAACAATTAACTAAACAAAAATAGTGAATGCATTAGCTAGCACGAGCTAACAATGATTAACAATGTTATATTAATACTACTAATAATACTTTAAAATAAGATTCTTCTTAATAAATAATGAATTATAATGAATTCATATTAATGATTTATTTAGTAATATTTATAGAATTAATTATTAACTAAAAATAAAAATAGTTAATGCATGATTTATTTTTAAATATTATTTTTTATATTAATTGATGCTTTTTTATTAAATTTAACATAATTACGATAAACAATATATATTTTAAATTATATACATTTTTAATAGACAATGCAATAATACTATATATTTTTTTATTTGATAATATTTTTTATTTAATTTTTATGTATTATTTTTAAATATTTATTGATGCATTTATATTAATACTTTTTAATATTATATTTATGCTGAATTTATTAATACTGCTAATAATACTTTAGAAATAAAAGATCGTTCGTAATAAATAATGAATAATAATGAATTCATATTTATTATTTAGTTAATAATATTTATATAATTATCAATAAAATAATTAACTAAAAATAAAAAAAGTTGATGCATGATCAATGGCAACAATAATAACATAATTACAATGAACAATACAGATTTAAAAATGTAATAGATTAATGTTAATAGATAATGCAATAATACAATATATATTATATATATAATTTTATTTTTGTAATATTTTTATATGAATACTACTTATAATACTTTAAAATAAGATACTTATAAATAATATATATTAATTAATGAGTAATGATTAAATGAATAATAATAAATTCAGATTTATGATTTATTTAGTAATATATTATTAATTACAGTTACATATATTTAAAAATATATAATTTTAGTTTTTTTTTTTCATTTTTTAATGTGTTTTTTTATAATTATTGATGCATTTATATTAATACTTTTTCATATTATATTCTGAATTAATATGAAACTACTAATAATACTTAAATAAGATACTTCATGAATAATAATAAATTCATATTTATTATTTATTTAATATTTATATAATTATTTATAAATAAGAATTGTAAACTAAAATTAAAAATAGTTAATGTATGAACAGTAATAACAGTATTAACATAATAATAATAATAATTACAATTTACAATATATATTTAAAAATATCTACATTTAATAGATAATGCAATAATACTTTATTTTTTATACTTATACTATATTTTTCAATATTTATTGATGTCTTTTTAATACTTTTTTATATTATATTAATACTGAATTTACACGAATGCTACTAAAATACTTTAAAATAAGATACTTCTCAATAAATAATGAATTATAATGAATTCATATTATTTATTTAATAATATTTATATAATGAATTATTTATTAATAATAATTAACTAAAAATAAAAATAGTTAATGCATGAGCAATAACGATAATAAAAATACAATATATATTTTAAAATGTATACTTTTAAAAGATAATGCTATAATGCTAAATATTTTTATTTTATTTTATAATATTTTAATTTTTAATTTTATTTTTATGTATTTTTTATAATTATTGTTATATATTTCCTTTATTTATTTATTTTTCATTTACAATAAACACAAATATACCAAAAAGAATGCATTTCTACGTATTTAAACCACAGAGTTAGTTTTATTTGGCCATGTTGAAATAGGAAAAACAAAGCATAAATGAAGAAAATACAGTGAATATCTCCAGTTGTTTGATGAGGATTTCATGGCGCGATTTAGATGATCTATTAGCGAAACACGGCGCGCCGTCCAACGGCACAAGCAAAACATCCGTCTCTTCAGATCAAAATGGATAATGCGTATCACAAGAGCTCTTTATCACAATTGTCCCTAAAAGTCCCCAAAACAGATGGTATGTTATTTCAAAAACAGATGCTATTTTGCATAGAAACATGGCATGAATATTTATGTGTAATTATTTCATGACACTGACAGACCTGGAGTCCAGGAATCGTCTCGCGGGCCGCACCGAAAATCACTGCGAGAATAAGAAATATAGTTTTAGGGACACAAAAACTGTCCCACTTACAGATGAGGAGAACTAAATGCTTTTTCCTTTCTTGTCCTGGTTAAAATACAATTGGATTTAACAAATGTATCCATAAGAAATTACCCAAGTTCATTATTTTTTGTCTTTTTTTGTCTATTTTCTTTTATTAATTTATTTTTATTATTTTAAGTTTTATTGTTCTATTTTTTGTTTTAATTAATTGTGAAAGCCCTGAGATGTCTAGTATTTTTTTTTTCACCATGTTTTCCACATTTTGTGCAACTCTGAGTTTAAATCTCACAATTCAGATTTTTTATATCATTTTATTGCAGGAAAAGCAAATATATTAATTTTATTTGCTTCATTTTAAAATATACATAAAAATATTTTTGCACTTTTTAAAAAAATATTTTTTTATATATATATATATTTTTAAATATATTTATTAATTTGTCTGAGTAATTTTTTTTACGTTTTTTACTAATTATTTATTTCTTATTTTTTTCTGTTTTCATTTTGTTGTGTGCATTTTTTTACTAGGTTTTCTAAAATGTTTATAGTTTTTACAAATGAAAAAAAAAAAACATTTTGTCTCATAATTCGGCTATTTTTCATGCAGTTCTGAATTTATATCTCACAATTCTTTTTATATCTTTTGATTGCAAGGAAAAGAAAATGCATTTATTTTTATTATTAATATAATTAATATTTATTTATTTATTTTAAATATATTTATTAATTTGTAAGAATTTTTTGCATTCTTGGATTTTTGCTGTAGGTCAGGATATATGTGGTTCCTGCCTTTACATTTATTTAAAAAATTTTTTTTTTACATATTCTTCAAAAAAATATATTTTTAAAATGTCAATGTTTTAAACATTTTTTTTTATTTCATTATGTCTTATTTTTCTGTTTTCATTTTGTTGTGTGCCTTTTTATTTTTTGTAAATGTCTATATAGTTTTTGGAAATTTTTAAACTGAAAAATAAAATGAAAAATATTCATAATTCAGATGTTTTATATCATTTGAATTGAAAAGCATATATATTTATTTTTATTTGCTTCATTTTAAAATATTCATTAAATATTTTTGCACTCTTTGTATAATTGAGATTTTATTTTTTTTAATTGAATTATTTTTTATTATTTTAAGTTTTATGGTTGTAGTTTTAGTTTTAGTTAACTGTAATAGCACCTGTAATTTCCACCATGGAAAAAAAAAAAGGTAATTGTGACATTTTGTCTCATATTTATGGGTGTTTTTTGAGTTTATATCTCACAATTCAGATGTTTTATATAATTTGATTGCAAGAAAAGCACATACATTTATTTTAATTATTATTTTTCAATTTTTTAAATATTGATTCAAATATTTGGCACTTTAAAAAAATATTTATTTATTTATTTATTTATTTAAAAAAAAAAGTAATTTGTGCGTGAATATTTTTTTGCATTCTTAGGTTTTTGGTGTAAGAAACATGTGGTACCTGACTTTTTAATTAAATTTTTTAACATTTTTAAAAAATATTTAAACTTTTTTTTTTTCAATATTTCAAAACTTTAAAAAAAGATATTCTGTTTTAATTTTGTTGTGTGTGTTTTATTATTATTATTATTTATTTATTTGAAAATATTTAAATATTTTTTCTTTCGTATATTTTCTGTTTTCATTTAGTTTTGTGCATTTTATTAGTTTTTAAGATGTCTATATAGTTTTTGCAAATTTTAATTTCAGTTTTACTATTTAGTATTTAGTAAGTTAAACTAAATAAATATTAAGAAATATAAAGAAATATTGAATTAGCCAACTAAAAGAAGTTATGATAAATAAGTAAATAAAAAAAAACAATGTTTTATGTTTTATTTTCAGTTAATGTTTATTTTATTAAATTTTTTACTTAATTTTTTCTTTTTTTTTAAGTGTTAGTGGTTTAAGTTAAAGCATACAGAAATATTTTGAAACTTGCTTCTTGGGATATTTCAGAAAAACGTTTCATGAATGATGTATAAGTAATGTTTTGATAATGTTGAATGAATGTTACTGAAAGAACGTTCTGAGAGCAGGATTTTTCCCTTGTCTTTTGGCTGATGGTGTAATCAGAGCATGTTCATATTCATGTTGATGCAGGTCTAAAGGACGTATTTTGCACCTCTAGTGTGATTTATCTGCGTCCCGCATCTTCTCGTCTTTCTTCCGGTTCCAGAGCGGATGTCAGTCCGGCGTGTCGCGCTGCCGGTCCGGGCCGCTGCATGAGGGCTGTCAGCGCCGCGGGGTTGAGACGGGGTTACGGCGGCCAGATGGAGCTTGTTTGTGGTAAATCTAAACCAGCCTATAGCACTTAAGTTAGCATTCCTGCTAAAGCTGAACCAGATGCAGAGAGATGAGTGTGTGTTTGCACTGACAAACACATGATCATGTTCATGATGAGCCGGAAGTCTCTAGTCCAGCCTTATTATCATTGATATACTATTATAATACTAGGTTTTGTCACTCTTTTGAATTTAAATGTATTTTTACATTTTCTTTTTTTTAAGATTAATTTTAAGTAAAGTTTTAGTCATTTTGTTATGTGGTTCTGTAATTTTTATTAGTATTATTTTATTTTTTAAATATGATTGTAATTTTTATTAATTTGTTTTAGTTATTTTAGTACTTCAGATTACACTAAACAAAAATAAGAGGTGTTGCTTTGAGAACTAGCTGAAATAATAATATGTTTTAAGTTTTTATGCTTGATTTCAGTAAACTTTATTTTCAGTTTATTTTATTTCTGCGTTTATATCTCACAATGTGGACTTTTGTATCATTTGAATGCAAGATATAAACTCAGAATTGTGTATTTATATATATTTTTATGCAGTGCATTCTGAGATTTCTGGTGAAGGATTTATGTGATGCATTCCTTTACATTTATTTTGTATTATATATATTTTATATATATACTTTTTTTTAAATAAATATATTTTTAAGTATATATTTTTGACTTGTGAGTGAATATTTAAATAAGATTATATATATTTATAATATATTTTTAAATATATATAGATATTTAATTTTAAATATAGATATTTTATTTTAAATGCACTCTTAGATTTTTGATAGAGGATGCATGTGATGCCTGCCTTTACTTTATTATTTTTTAATATTTTTGAACATTGTTTAAATAAAAAAATATATTTAATAATTTTTTCAATATTTTAACTTTTTTAAAATATATTTATTATATTTTTTGGATTACATATATATTGAAACAGTTTTTTAACAGTTAAAAAAAATACATATTTTTTTTTCAATATTGTTAACATTGAGAAATAATTTTTTGTATTATTTATATATATATATATATATATATATATATATATATATATATATATATATATATTGTATGTTTTTTATTTTCGTATATATGTAAAATGTATTTTTGTTAAATTTTTTTCAAATACATTTCTAAATATGTTTATAACTTTATGGATATATGTGATGCCTTCCTTTACATTTTTATATATATAATATTATATATTTTATATTTATATTTATTATATATTTTTTATTATATATTTTTATTATGTATTGTTTTTTTTATCCTTTTTTATTTTATTATTTATTTATTATTATATTGTATTATATAAATTATATATTTTAAACTTTTTTTAGTCAAATATTAAAAAATATATATACATAAATATATTTGATTTCTCCTAATATTTTCCTGAGCTTTGTGCAGTGCATTCTGGAATTTACTGTTGAAGGACACACATGATGCCTGACTGAAAGAAAGTACTTTAGAAGGACACTTAAATGATGCTACAGTCTTTATGTCAGGCCTGTGCTCCCTTAAAAAGCTGTCTATGTAGTGAGCTCACTATGTTTTGACCCAGAACGTCATGAAAACACACACAGCTCCAGTCATTTTCTTTGGCTGTGTGTTGGTGCTGGTTTCTGAAGTGGGTTAGACGATCTGCCGCAGGGTCCGTCCCCCCCGTCGCTGACCTCTGGGCACCGCAGAATTATGCATTTAGAAATATTAATATTCACCAGACCCGCCCTCCTGACCCCCGGCATCAGCCGCACGCTCTGATTGGCTGGCTGCCGTCGTATTATAATGAGGAGGGCAGAAGTCAGTGGGACAGAGCCATGAGATATTAATAAGCCTTAAAATCGTCCCCTGAGGGCCGCCGTTCTGCTCGCAGCACCTTTAAATTTGCAGGATCTCCGTCGTTCTCGTGAGCCTTTGCCACCGACTCTCTTTTGCCTCTGGCTGGTGTTTCGGAGTCGCTCGACCGACTCCACAGAGCTTCAGACCCACACCAACTAGAAATCACTAATCAGCTCTTTAATATCTCTATTGCGTCTCCTACACTGAGAAAAACTGCTGCTGGAAATAATTTTCAGTCTGTAATTACTAGTAAATTTCAGGGGGGAAAAAAAAACAAGTAACTTATTGAATTTAATGTAAATTCTTTGTAAGGTTGTAAATGTAAAGTTATTAACTTTAAAAAAAAATTGCAACATAGAAATGGCGAGAACGCAACATTCATGTAACATTAAAACATATGTATGTTTTTTTAAAATTTTTATTATATATTTTACATTTTTTCCTTTTTTTTCCATTTTTGCAAAAAATTTTTAAATATATTATTTTATTTTAATATATTATATTTTTACTGTGCAATGCATCTTGGATTTTTTGGTGAAGAATACATGTGATGCCTGACTTTTTATTTAATCACACATTAAAACATATTTATGTATTTTTACATTTTAATTATATATTAAAAAATTTTTCCTTGTTTTTTAAAAAAATATTTAATTTTTTTTTTTTTTTTTTAAATGTTATTTTATTTTAATATATTATATTTTTACTGTGCAATGCATTTTGGATTTTTTGGTGAAGAATACATGTGATGCCTGACTTTTTATTTAATCACACATTAAAACATATGTATGTATTTTTACATTTTAATTATATATTTTAAAAATTTTCCTTGTTTTTTTTTTAATACTTTAAAAAAAAAAAAATTAATATATTATTTTATTTTAATATATTATATTTTTACTGTGCAATGCATTTTGGATTTTTTGGTGAAGAATACGTGTGATGCCTGACTTTTTATTTAATCACACATTAAAACATATTTATGTATTTTTACATTTTAATTATATATTAAAAAATTTTTCCTTGTTTTTTTTAAAAAATATTTAAATTTTTTTTTTTTTTTTAAATGTTATTTTATTTTAATATATTATATTTTTAGTGTGCAATGCATTTTGGATTTTTTGGTGAAGGATACATGTGATGCCTGACTTTTTATTTAATCACACATTAAAACATATGTATTTTGTGAATTTGTGAATTTTGTAAATTGTGATTATATTTATTCACTTCTCAGTGAATATTTTTACTGTGCAATGCATTTTGGATTTTTTTTTGAAGAATTGTAATTTTTTTTTAAATACAAAAAAGATCTTTATATATATATATATATATAATTTAAAAATGTGGGTGAAGTATACATGTGATGCATAGCTTAAAAAAATTGAATATCTTTTTAAATGTTTGATAGAAAAATAATGTTAATCACACATTAAAACATATATGTATTTTTAAATCTTAATTATATATTTTTTTCTTATTTTTAAAATACATTTTTAAAATAAATTTTTTAAATATATTTATTCACTTCTCAGTGAATATTTTTACTGAGCTTTTTGCAGTGCATTCATACATGCAATGTCTGACTTTAAAAAAATATTATTTAATATTATAATATTATTATTTTTAAAATAAATAACTAAATATAAGAAAAACTGAAGTTAATATTTTTTTCCCATGGAAAAAAACTAATGTTTTTCTTAAAAACAAACTGAGAATCATTCCTTGGCAAAATTTGTCTTTAAAAATCAAATCAAATAAAAAAATATATTGTATTGTTTTTTAAAAGAATTAATATTTGACTAAAAAGAAAAAAAAAATTCAAAAGTCAAGTCTGTCCAAACTTTTGACTGGTAGTGTATATATATATATATATATATATGTATATATATGTGTGTGTGTGTTTCATTTTATGTGAAGAATACATGCCTGACTTTTTATTTTATTTTTTTAAATATTGTTAAAATATATTTTAATTATTTTTTTCTCTCTCTCTCTCTATATATATATATATATATTAAATATTTATATATTTAAAAATATTTAAGTTTTGTACTTTTATTATACTGGTACTCATTTGACTCATTTTTATTTTTTATGTAAAGATTTTCACTAAAATATGTGTGATTTGACTGCAGTGTGACGAGATGAGCTCCTCCTGAGATATAAAAGCTTGTTGAAATCGTGTAAAAGCGAATCGGCCTATTTGATCAGTTTGAGGACAAGGTTAGACATGATTGTTGGAGACGTCTTGTTTTGTCCGCCCGTCTGTCCTGGTGTTTCGCTGTCTGCTGTTTGACGTGTCTTTACTGGTCTTGTCAGGGTTTGAGTTTCATGTTTCTGCTCATGACAGGACGGAAGACGTCTGAAGACGTTCAGCAGAGACATAGTCAACAACACTGCATGGGTCTGTTTGGACGATATAAGTACTCTATATATGCAAATTACTTTAAAAAGTACAGTAAGATGATCAGAAGTACTGTATTTTGTTTTGTGCTTCTTTGCACATTCTTGTGGTTTTCCAGGATCTTTTGCATATCTGAATCCTTTCCAGCAGTGATTGTATGATGTTGAGATCCTTCAGACTGAAGACACTTAAACACAACTATTACAACACTTGAAAAAACTTCGACTACTCCAGCTTCAAAACTTTGCTAAGTATAATCAAATTGGCTGTACATTTCCACTTTAATTATATTAAACTGAATTTTAAAATTCAGTTGAATCTCTTGCAGGTATAACTTGGTATAAGTTGAAATTGGTTAAATAAATTTGGTGCATAAGGAAAGAGCATGTTACAATATTTTTGTATTTTTTTTTTTAACAGTGAAAAGATTGGGATCAAATTAAATGAGAAAATATGTCTTATTTATATGTTAATAAATAAAATAAAAATAAGAAATTATAATTTCAGCCTATGTTAGATATTTTGCATAATGATTAATAAAAACACTAAAATAAATAAAATATCACTCCACTATTCTCATTACTGTAATGCAAGCAAAATATCGTAAATAAATAAATAAATAAAATAAAATAAAATAAATATTTAAAAAATGATAATTATTATTATATTTTATAGTGATTTATACAAAATTAAATCAATCAATAATAACAATTGCCATTACTGCAATGTTAAAAAATAATAAATTAATATTTGCATAGTGTTTAATAAAATATATATATATTAATTTGAGTGAATATTTTTACTGAGCTTTGAGAAATGTATTGTTTTGTATAATTTGTCAGTGGATATTTATCATAAATAAAATAAATAATTAAAATAAATTATAATTATTATTTAATAATTTTATTATTATTATTATTATTATTATTATTATTTTATTTTATAGTGATTAATACAAAATTATATTGATCAGTCAATCATAACAATTCTCATTACTGCGATGCAAAATACATAAATAAAATAAATAAAAATTTTAATAAATAAATGCCCTTTCACAAATATCATTACTGTGATGCAAAAAAATAAAAAAATAAATAATAATAATTTAGAACTATTAAGATATTCTGCATTGTAATTAATGCAAAATAATCAATACATTAGTAATAATAATATTTTTTTTTACTAATTTATAAAAAACACATCTCTCCACAATTCTCATTGCTAAAAGCACACTATTTTAGTGTCTAATTGCTTTATTTTACACCATTAGTTGTCTCCTAAGTTCATTTTAAATATATATATATATATATGACCCTGGACCACAAAACCAGTCATTACAAAGTTAAATTTTACAAAACTGAGATGTATACATCATATGAAAGCTCAATAAATAAGATTTCTATTGATATATGGTTTGTTAGGATAGGACAATATTTGGCGGAGATACATCTATTTGAAAATCTGGAATCTGAGGGTGCAAAAAATCAAAATACTGAGAAAATCACCTTTAAAGTTGTGCAAATTTAGTTCTTAACAATGCATATTAATAATCAAAAATTGCATTTATATATATATATATATATATATAAAATATTGTATTTTATATAACTTTAAAAAATATTTTTAAATATATTTCATTTCAGTAAATATTTTTACTGAGCTTTGTGTAATGCATTCTATTTTTTTATTATCAGTGGATATCATAAATATTATAAAATAAAAAATAAGAACAAGAAATTATTAGATATACATATTATTTTATGAATTATTATATTTTATATTGATTCATACAAAATTAAATTCAATCAGTCATAACAATTCTCATTACTGCAATGCAAAATAAATAAATAAAATCAATATTTCTGCCTATATTTTGCAATATCTTAAATAAATAAATATCCCTCCACAAATCCCATTATTGTAATGCAACAATAAATAACACAAAATAATAAATACAAATAAGAAATAATTTTTCAGTCTATTTTAGAACAATTAAGATATTCTGCATTGTGATTAATGCAAAATAAATACATTAGTAATTAATAAATATAAATTTATAAAGAAGCACATCCCTCCACAATTCTCATGGCTAAAAGCACACTATTTCAGTGTCTCATTGCTTTATTTTACACCTAAATGTGGCTACATCTAATAAAGTACATAAAGCATCCTCAATATCATAATAGTTTAATGTGCCACACGAAAATGAAAGTGTTTTCATGTAAGACCAGGTGAAGAGACATGGAGTCTATGAAGTCCTAACAGTGTCACGATGCCACCGGGGCGGACGGGCCCCGAACACCCACAATCTGTCAGGAGCGAGTCTGTCCGACAGGACGGAGGAGGATCCGTCACGCGCCTCTCCGTTTGATAGATTAAAGACTCACTTCACTGCATAAAACACGAGCCTCTCGCTCTCACTTCAGATCATCAACCTGAGCTTGATGAGGAACCTCTGAGGCTTTCAGCTGCTTTAAAGGCGTCTTTCCCTTTCATCAACGGTCTTTCAGTCAACACGTCACGGTTAATGCGGATCAGGAGCCGCCGTTCTCCAGGGCTTTGCCCGCAGGCGGCTCTCTGAGACCGGGAGAGAGATCTGAGAGCTTCCCTTCTCCGGCAGGCCACCAGCTCACTCTCTCAGTGTTAAAGAAGCTGGAGAGCGCTTGAGGAGTCTCTCTCTTTCTCTCGTTATTAATTAGCTCGCACAATAGCCGCGCTCTCGTCAGGGCTGGAGTGCTGTCAGCGTCCGCTCGAGATGAGAGTCGTCTGTCTCTCTAGAGACGCCAGAGATGAGAGCGTTTCCACAGCCTGTTGAGCTGACGGTGTGAGAGATCCGCACTGGAAAACACTGCATTTTAATGCATTAGTCCGTGGATTGCAAGGAAACATTAGTCAGATCTACATGAGCTTCTTGTTTCGGTATGTTTAGCTGGGAGAATCTTCCAAAGAACACACCAAAATAAAAAACGGATAAATAAATAAGCAAGCAAGCACATACATGAATAATTCTGTTAATGTTATTGTACTGCAAATAAATAAATAAATGAATATTTAAACCTATTTTAGAATTATTAGGATATTTTTGCAAAGCATCTACAATTCTTTTTACAGTAATGCAATAAATAAATAAATGTGTAAATAAAAATAAATAAATAAATTCAGCCTGTTCCAGAATTTAAGATATTTTGAATATTTTGCACACTGATTAACACACACGAATGCATGTAACACTTTTTCAGAACTATTAAGATATTTGATTTTGAGTAATGCAAAAAGTAAAATAAATAAATATGTAATTATTATTATTATGTTAGCCTTTAAACAAAAAAAATTATTAATTAATTAATTAAAATAAAAAAATATGAAACACATTTGAGCCTATTTTAGAACTAATAGGATATTTTGATTAATGCATCAATCAGTAAATAAAATATAAAGGATCCCCAATTTTCATTACTGTAATGCAATAAATAAATAAATAAAAAATAAAATAGTTTAGCCTCTTCCCGAGTTTAAGATATTTTGCACATTTTGCTTAGTAATAAACACACACACACGCGCACACACACAAATAAATAAAATATAAAAAAGGTTTATTTCAGACTCTTTTAGAACTATTAAGATATACTGGATTGTGGATTCATGCAAAAAGTAAATAGAAATAAATAAATAAATAGAAATTAATATTTGAGCCTATTTTAGAACTTGATTAATACATCAATCAATAAATAAATTAATAAAATATAAAGCATCCACAATTTTCATTACTGTAATGCAGAAAATAAATGATTATTTTAGCCAGATATTTTGCATATTTTGCATACTAATTAACACACACACACAAAAGGAAAAGAAATAAAAAATATGTTTATTTTAAACTCTTTCTGAACTGTTAAGATATCTGGTTGTGATTTAAAAATAAGCATCTGGCTCCAAAATTATTATTACTGTAATACAATAACAATAGACAATAATAATAATAATAATAATAATAATAATAATAATAATAATAATAATAATATATACATAAATGAATACAAATTCATTTAGCGGACATTTTATTCCAGGATTATTATCCAGAAATACAACACAGTGATTCATCAAGAAGGAAACAACACAAGAAGTGCTAAAAATACCAAGGTTCCTAAAATTATCTAAAAGATAAAAGTTTGGACATTGGAGTGTAACGTGGAAGGTTTTTGTGAGATTCACCAGTCTGACTGTAATTCATAACGCAAGTGAAGTATGCAGTGTTATGATATACTATATACTCTTGCATATATGTTTCTGGATTTATAATGACTCAAAAATGAATGTAGATTTTGCTCAAACCCAAGCTGGAGTCCAGAGTAGAAATTTACATGTTATTATTGTAGTAAAATGAATGACCTATCAAGAGTTCCAGCACATGATCCATCAAAGAAGAATAAAACAGGCCGTGTGAATGTCGTCTTACAGTAATAATGACGTTGAGCTTTAGAAGTGGGACAGAAGACCCACAAACCCTGAAAGTCCTGAATGAATGTTCACTGGACCACAAACTAAAACTCTCGGATTTGGCTTGATCATAAAAAATACATTAAAAATAAAAGTAAAATAAAAAACTAAAAATTAAGCACAATTCTTTTCACAATTATAAATGTTTTTTAACATAATAATAATAATAACAATTCTTTTTGAGCAGCAAATCAGAATATTAGAATGATTTACTGTATAAAGGATCATGTGACACTAAAGACTGGCGTAATGATGCAAAAAAATCAGCTTTGATCCAAAAAAAGAAATTACATTTGAACATATATCCACATAGAGAACTATGGATGTTTTTTTTTTTTTTTTTTTTTTACTAAATAAAAAAGGTTATTGCGAATTGTCTCAGAATTCCGAGATATAAACTTGCAATTACGAGAAATCAAGTCAGAATTCCAAGATATAAACTCACAATTACGAGAAATCAAGTCAGAATTCCGAGATGTAAACTTGCAATTCCGAGAAATAAACTCGCAATTATGTGAAATGAAGTCAAAAATTTCGATATAAACTCGCAATTCCTAGAAATCAAATCAGAATTCCGAGATACAAACTCGCAGTTATGAAAAATCAAGTCAGAATTCCGAGATATAAACTCGCAATTCCGAGAAATCAAGTCAGAATTCCGAGATATAAACTTGCACTTATGAGAAATGGAGTCAGAATTCTGAGATATAAACTGGCAATTCTGAGAAATCAATTCAGAATTCCGTGTTATAACCTCACAAATCTGAGAATTGAAGTCAGAATTCCGAGATACAAACTCGCAGTTATGAAAAATCAAGTCAGAATTCCAAGATATAAACTCGCAATTCTGAGACATGAAGTCAGAATTTCATATAAACTCGCAATTATAAGAAATCAAGTAAGAATTCCGAGATATAAACTTGCACTTATGAAAAATCAAGTCAGAATTCCGAGTGATAAACTCGCAATTTCCAGAAATCAAGTCAGAATTCCATATAAACTCGCAATTATGAGAAATCAAGTCAGAATTCCGAGATATAAACTCACAATTATGAGAAATGTAGTCAGAATTCTGAGATACAAACTCTCAAATCTGAGAAATGAAGACAGAATTCCGAGATATAAACTGGCAATTCTGAGAAATCAATTCAGAATTCCGTGTTATAACCTCACAAATCTGAGAATTGAAGTCAGAATTCCGAGATACAAACTCGCAATTCTGAGACATGAAGTCAGAATTTCATATAAACTCGCAATTATGAGAAATCAAGTAAGAATTCCGAGATATAAACTCGCAATTATGAAAAATCAAGTTGGGTAAAAACCTATAGGATATAGACAGGAATAAAAATGTAAAGTTTGGTGTGTGTACTGTAAGTGCTACTGAAGTGGAGATTTATGGCTCAGTGTAGGAGAAAAAAACTCCTTTTGTTTTTGGATGTTTTCTTTCCACTAGTCTGAAAAAATACTTTATGAAAACCCAAAAAGCCCAAAATCGCAAACTTGGTAGGTGCATGAAAAAAACAGCGTTTTTGCCTGCAGTGTCTCCCCTTAAGACTGGTTTTGTGAGATTAAAAAAAAAGTTTAATCTCTAGAGTTTTGTAGCCTCATAACGACATCAGCGGTAACCTGGACATGTCGTCAGATGAAAGGCGAATCTGATCCGTCTTTGATGTTTTCTGAGTTTCCGGACACTGACAGAAGCCTGAAGTCTCTCGTCAGCTCGTCTGATTCCTCTGGTCAGTGTTTGTGTGCGAGTGTGACCCAAACGGGTCGATTACCGGAGGTCAGGAGGAAGAGACGAACACGTGTTTGATTAAGCGCGCGCTCCCGCAGAAGGGCCAGTTCACTGCGCGCGTGTGAGAGAGTCTCGCCCTGCAGTGTGTTAATTAGCGTCTCTTCCTGCCGGGGCTACCTGCGTCTTTAATTGATTGATCGGCCAGTGTGTGTGTGGAGTTCTCCGGTCTGCTCTCGCTGCTCACCCAATCCGTCACGCCGCTGCTCATGCGGACAGCAGCACTACATTACGGCATCGTTAGCTCAGCGATCTCCTGAGCCCCGCTCTCAACACACACCATTACCAAATCCCACAAGCCCGTGCTCTCCTTCTCCTATTATATCTGTCTGTCTTTCTCCGCGGCTCTCGCTGGACTCTGAGGGGAACTTAATGGATGCTCTTTTCCTGTCCCATATAAAGTTTCAGGTGACACTGTTTGTGATACTTTTATGAGAGATGGTCAGCGTTTACATTCATGTCACCTCATCGTAGAACCGAATCAGGTTAGATGCCATTTTGAATTTAACGCGATAAATACACTACCAGTCAAATGTTTTTGAACTGTAAGATTTGTAATGTTTTTAAAAACGTCTCTGCTGTACTTTGAATCAAATAAATGATGGCTTGGTGAGCAGAAAAGGCAGTAATATTGTGAAATATTTTTACTATTTAAAATATAAACTTGCAAATCTGAGAAATCAAGTCAGAATTCCGATATACACACGCAAATATAAAAAATGAAGTCAGAATTCCAAGATATGAACTCACAAATCTGAGAATTGAAGTCAAAATTCCGAGATATAAACTCGCCATTCCGAGAAATCAAGTCAGAATTCCGATATATAAACTCACAATTACGAGAAATCAAGTCAGAATTCCGAGATATAAACTCACAATTACGAGAAATCAAGTCAGATTTCTGATATATAAACTTGCAATTCTGAGAAATCAAGTCAGAATTCCAAGAAATCAAGTCAGAATTCCAAGAAATCAAGTCAGAATTCTGAGATATAAACTTGCAATTCCGAGAAATCAAGTCAGTATTCCAAGAAATCAAGTCAGAATTCCAAGAAATCAAGTCAGAATTTTGAGACATATACTCGCAATTCCAAGAAATCAAGTCAGAATTCCAAGAAATCAAGTCAGAATTTTGAGACATAAACTTGCAATTCCAAGAAATCAAGTCAGAATTCTGATATATAAACTCGGAATTGCGAGTTTATATCTCAGAATTCTGACTTGATTTCTTGGAATACTGACTTGATTTCTCGGAATTGCAAGTTTATAAATCAGAATTCTGACTTGATTTCTTGGAATACTGACTTGATTTCTCGGAATTGCAAGTTTATAAATCAGAATTCTGACTTGATTTCTTGGAATACTGACTTGATTTCTCGGAATTGTGAGTTTATATCTCACACAATTCCGCAATTAAACTCACAATTCCGAGAAATCAAGTCAGTATTCCATACTGACTTGATTTCTCGGAATTGCAAGTTTATAAATCAGAATTCTGACTTGATTTCTTGGAATACTGACTTGATTTCTCGGAATTGCAAGTTTATAAATCAGAATTCTCACTTGATTTCTTGGAATACTGACTTGATTTCTCGGAATTGTGAGTTTATATCTCACACAATTCCGCAATTAAACTCACAATTCCGAGAAATCAAGTCAGTATTCCATACTGACTTGATTTCTCGGAATTGCAAGTTTATAAATCAGAATTCTGACTTGATTTCTTGGAATACTGACTTGATTTCTCGGAATTGCAAGTTTATAAATCAGAATTCTCACTTGATTTCTTGGAATACTGACTTGATTTCTCGGAATTGTGAGTTTATATCTCACACAATTCCGCAATTAAACTCACAATTCCGAGAAATCAAGTCAGTATTCCAAGAAAACAAGTGAGAATTCCGAGAAATCAAGTCAGAATTCCGAGAAATCAAGTCAGAATTCTGATTTATAAACTCGCAATTCCGAGAAATCAAGTCAGAATTCTGAGATATATACTCGCAATTCCGAGAAATCAATTCAGAATTCCGATAAATCAAGTCAGAATTCTGATTTATAAACTTAGGATCAAATAAATGCAAACTTGGTAAATCTTACAAAAATCTTTTGTCAAAGACGAAAAAAGGGTTTAAGCATAAAAACAATATGCGTGATACTGCTTTAAATAACTGCTTTCTATTTGAATGTATTTTAAAATGTAATATATTTCTGTGATCAAAGCTGAATTTTCAACATCATTACTTAAGTTTTCAGTGTCACATGATTCTTCAGTAATCATTCTAATATCTAGAAACATTTATTATTATTATTATTAATAATATGTAAAACAGTTATGTAAATTCTTTCAGCATTCTTTGATGGATAAAAAGTTCCAAAGATAAGCATTTATCTGTAATAAAAGGAAATGATAGAAATTCATACTTTTATTTAGCAAGGATGCTTTAAATTGATTGAAAGTGATAAAGACATTTATAGTGTTACAAAAGATTTCTATTTCAGATAAATGCTGTTCTTCTGAACTCTCTATTCATCAAATAAACCTGAAAAAAAATCTAATCAGCTGTTTTCAATATAATAAAATAATGTTTTCTGAGCAGCAAATCAGAATATTAGAATGATTTCTGAAGGATCATGTGACACTGAAGTCTGGTGTAATGATGCTAAAAATTCAGCTTTGAAATCGCAGGAATAAATTGCATTTTAAAATATATTGAAATAGAAATAGCCATTATTTTAAATAGTAAAAATATTTCAAAATTGTACTGTTTTTGCTGTACTTTGGATCAAATAAATGCAGTGAGTAGAAGAGAGTTCATTAAAAATCTTTTAAAAAACTTGTGACTGGTAATGTAAATATATTTCACAATTTTTTCAATATTGCATTAACATTTGTGACCCTGGATCACAAAACCAGTCTTAAGTAGCTCAGGTCGATTTGTAGCAATAGTAAAAAAAAAAAAAAAACATTTTTGATCATTATGAAATTATCCATTTTTTAAATGCCAAAAATCGTTAGGATATTAAGTAAAGATCATGTTGCATTAACATATTTTGTAAATTTCCTACCGCAGATATATCAATAACTTAATATGCATTGCTAAGAACTTCATTTGAACAACTTTAAAGGCGATTTTCTCATTATTTAGATTTTTTTGCACCCTCAGATTCTAGATTTTCAAACAGTTGGATCTTGACCAAATATTGTCATATACTAACAAGCTATACATCTATGAAAAGCTTTCAGATGATGCATAAATCTCAATTTCAAGAAATTGACCCTTATGTCTGGTTTTGTGGTACAGGGTCACATTTATACATATATAAAAAAGAAGTCATAATTGTATATACAGTTATAACAAAAATATTTGTTAAAATTCTATAATTTTGTAGAATTTTTATTTATTTATCTTATATATCATATATATCATGTACTGTAAAACAAATTTAAAGGATAAGTTCACTTCTACAACAAAAATGTACAGCTAATGTACTCACCCCCTTGTCATCCAAGATTTTCATGTCTTTCTGTCTTCAGTCATAAAGAAATAGTTTTTTGAGGAAAACATTTTAGGAATGTTCTCCATATAGTGGACTTCTATGGTGCCCCCGAGTTTAAACTTTCAAAATGCAGTTTAAATGCAGCTTCAAAGGGCTCTAAATGATCCCAGCAGAGGAAGAAGGGTCTTATCTAGCAAAACAATCAGTTATTTTCTAAAAAAAATTATTTTAATTTTTAGTTATTTTCTAAAAATGACAATATATACTCTTTTTAACCTCAAATGCTCATCTTGTCCAGCTCTGTGTGTACTCTGGTTCAAGACATCTCATTTTCTCCTCCAACTTTAAAATCGTCCTCCATCGCTGCAGAAGTACAGACCCAGTGTTTACAAAGTGAATGTGCAAAGAAGATCAAACACCCTTTACAAAAAAGATAAAACAGTGATGTAAGACGATTTTGAAGTTGTAGGATAAAATGAGATGGGAGTTTTTCGACATGCCCTAACTGTCTTGAACCGGATTACACAGAGTTCACGGAGAGCTAGACAAGCGTTTGAGGTTAAAAAGTATATAAACTGTATTTTTTGTTTTTTAAAAATTTACTAATCATTTTACTGAAAAAAGACCCTTCTTCCTTGGCTAAAATCGTTTAGAGCCCTTTGAAGCTGCATTTAAACTGCATTTTGGAAGTTCAAACTCATGGGCACCATAGAAGTCCACTATATGGAGAGAAATCCTGAAATGTTTTACGCAAAAAACAATTTCTTTACGACATGAAAGACATGAACATCTTGGGGGACAAGGCAGTATTGTTGCATGATCAGTGGAAATCAATAACCATGCAAATATGAAATTAGTAATATTACTCTCATCTCTCTCTCTAAACAAATTGTTCTAGATAGCATGCACACTTTAATTGTCTTATATCATTGAAGGCAGATGCGGTTCGCTCGGAAGGTCACTAGGGTCACGTCTTTACAATGCCTTTCCACCCTCTGCACGTGCTTGGGCAATTTCCCTTTTGTCCACGCTCAGACTTCAACGCTTTTTCCCTCTTTCCCTTTTTCATCCTCAGGCTATTCCTCCTAAGGCTATTTTCCCTGCTCTTTCATTTCTCAGAGAGAATACGAAATTCCAGCTATCAGAAACGGGAGATCAAACGAGGCCTCGGCTGAATTCACTGTCAGAATAAAACCATTTGTTCCTGAGGCTTTTACTCCGTAGACCTCGTCCCTGGACCGTTTCCTTCTTCAAGTGTGTGTTTTATGTGGTTTAGGCAGCCGCTCCTCTGGGTCAGTCTGCCACTGTTCATTTGAGAAAACATGGCGGTTTTACTCTAGAACCTGCTCAGTATGCACAAGACGTGCGTTCAGTTCTCTTAAAGTAACGAAATGAAAAGAAAAACTATTTCTGAAGTCATGTGACTGCCTTGGACTGTTGCCTGACTTGTTTTCAAGAGAAATGCATTACCAGCACGGGATTGCATTTACGTTCAACATCCATCAACACTCAAAGAACTGGAGCTCAATCAGTAAAGCATGGCGCAAGCAATGGCAAAGTCATGGGTTTGATTCACCAGGGAATGAAGACGCAAACAACACCGTAGTAGAAAAACAACAATATTGTATTTCATTAAAAATGTACAAAAGATATCTACATGATCCAGCCTTGTAAAAGGAATCTGTGTACAACAGAACAGTTTAAACATAAGTCTTTCTGTATATTGAGTTCAACAGTCCGGTAATCAGTTCGCTCAGAGAGTTCAGCTCAGACTTGAAGGTTGCAATCTCTTTAAAGCGCTGTTATGTTCCTGTGATTCCATTCAGGTCTTTAGTAAATCAAAATGAGGAATTTCTGAATCTGAACCACTTGTTCAAGTGTCAAGTCTTACGTTTCATAATATTTCATCTGCATATTCATTTGGAACCTCAAGGATAGGAAGCATATTACATTTAATTTACAGAATATACAAAACCTCTTCCAACTAAAGAGGACAAAAAAAAGATACAGTCCCATTCTGCTCGAGTAATGTAATTCCTGCATACGCTTGTGCACAGCGAGGCACTTGTTCCTGCGTTCACGTCGTCAGAAGTCGTATAAAAATACAGGACTGTCGCTTATCTAAATCTCTGTCTGTTCATATGTGCTGTACATAACACCGGTCTAAGGCAAAGTATGGCTTCTTGAACAAAACAAACAAAAAAATCCTACCAAAGTTTCAACTAATACTATACATAATAATACACCTTTTAAAAAGCATGTAAAAATGTTTACGCAATATCCTTGTTCAAAGTCATACACCTCTTTAAATCTTGTGCTTGTACTTCCTATGACATCATATTGAGGAACTTGCTCTCCTCTGCGAGCGCCGTCAGCATGGAGCTCATGTCTCCGATGGCCATGTTGCCGATTCCCGCGGCCACCGGGGGCAACGTCACTGAGTTCCTGGGCGTGGTGAGACGGGAGGAATTCTGGGAAAGGCTGCGGAGGAGAGTCGGGCTTAACATTCCAGACATGAGGCTGGAGTGATCGCCATCATCCAGCATGACGTCGAAGTCGATCTGCGGATGCTCTGCTCCATTTGAATCCACTGTGCTGGAGACCTGATTTGTTTCAGGGGAGCCCACGGTGGCCATAGCTGCGCTTTCTGCAACCGCCATTCCCAGATTGCTGGAATTGAACATGTGAATCTGCCCAGTGTAGAACATGCCATTGGTATTTGCGCTGTTCACGTCAGCTGATTTTTTGGGACTGGCCTCGGAGGTGTCGTATGTGGGGCTAAAGTTGGATTGCGGGTAACCGAGGTGCTGCGCTGCAGTTGTCGTTGGCCCTGAGAGCTGCCGGCTGTAGGTTTTGGGTTCTGTGGGCGGCCTTGGCTGTAGCAGTCCGTGGTTTCCGTTCAGCGTGGGATTCTGGGCCGGAATGCCATAGCCTTGCTGGTTGATGCTCATCTGGGAATAATTCCCTTGATTATTTGGAAAAGTGGCATTGCTTTGAGCTCGCACCCTGTCATTCGAAGCATAACCATGCAGAAAGTTAGCCTGCTCTGCGTTCACTGGGCGTTGGGGTTGCCTCTGGTTGATCCTCTGGGAATTCAACTCGCTATTCCGTTGCACGTGACCCTGTTGGGCAGCGTGAGCGAGGTTGTGACTCATCAGCCCAACTTGCTGGTTGGAGTTGATGTTCTGAAAGGAGCTGAGGTTTTGTTTTTGTTGGAGTGCGGTGAGGTTTCCCCGCCCTGATCCCTGCTTGGTTTGGCTGAGGGATGAATCCACTGTCCCTGAACTGACCTCATTCCACTGCACCGGCATCTGGCTCTTAGTGTCACTGGGGGAACCTGGAAATGTCTGCTGGGAGTTTGGAGCTGCGGTTTGCCGGGTTACGGCATTCATGTTGCCCTCCACCAAGGCTAGGCGTCTCTGGTAATGGGGGCCAAAGCTGTGGTGGCGGAACGCTGTTCCTGCATGTTGGACGGAATCTCCATTTTGAGATGTAAGGTACTGAACGACATCATCAGGCAATATCACTGCATCCTCAAGACCGTTCTGATTGTCCGTGTCGCTCGCCATGGTTTCCATCGCCACGTTTTCAGAAATGCTAGGAGGTCGGGGTGGATACAGATGGCGGTTTACATTACCCTCGGACAGGCTATTTGAGTGTCGACTGAATGCAGGAGGGTGTATTGAGTGATAGGGATTCATGTTGGACATGCTGTTGTAACGTTGCTGCAGGGAATGCTGCTCTGCGCCTACTCTTCTAACTGGGTCGCTCGCTCTTCGTGTGATGTTTCCTGTCACCTCATGAGGCAAGACGCTACGGTTCGCATAACTGGTGTCACTACACCTTCTGGGAACTGAAGGAGGATGAATAGGGAGTTCATGGGAATCCCCTAACAGGGCCATCCGAGTCTTCAGACTCATGAAGTCCATATTAGGAAGAGGAGTGGGTGGAGCGCCTCCTGTGGCGGCAGCATACTTGGCTTTGAGTCTGTAGTGTTGGGCAGGAGTCAGACTGAGCAGACTAGGGAGTCCTCCACATTGGCTGGCCTCGCTGGACCTTCTAGACAAATCGGTGGAAATGGGGTCGTAGGAGCCAGCCGAGCTGATGTTGTTTAGACGGCCACCGGGTTGAGAGGCTTGGCTGGAGCGGCGGCTGGAATAGCAAGGCGAGATTCCAGATGAACGACGGCTGAGGGTGTAAGCCGAGCTCACGGTGCTGGCGAGGCTGTCACGACGCTCCACCAGTTGACTTAGAACCGTAGTCTCCCCGGGACAAAGGTCGCCCAGGCGTGGACTGGAGATTAAAAGCCCTGCATCACAGAGACTGCCTGAACCTTCCAATAAGGAACCTGGAACAGAGATAAGCTGAATTTAGAGAGATGAAAACTGGGGATGCATCAGTGGTGGAAATGTTTTGCTTACTCACCGGTATTGATGGGTGGAAGCTTGGTGTTGGGGGCAGGAGGAGTTGGGTTTGCCCAGGAGCACGAGTCCCTCACCGACTTAAGCTTTTCCTGCTTCAGGTGTGTGAGTCTGTGAGCAGGGCTAGCGTTCTTCCGAAAATGGAGGCCCAACATCCCTGTGGAGACGGTGGAATCCACGAGGGGCACGTCATCCAGGGCGCTCAGATCTCCTATGCTGCCCCCGCTGAATCCCGTCGGATCTACTCCACCGTCATGGTGGGCGGCACTGCCAAGTGGTGACGGCTCGCTGCTACATGATGACTGACCACCAGGGCTGGACTGATACATCTGAGGGGGACAGATGGAAAGTTAGATTACCCAAGAAGCTGAAAGGAACAGAATGCAGACACAGCAACATGGAGATGGAGGCAAATGCATGACCCTTGCAATCACTTTCCCAAGTGTAAATTGCAAATAATGAGCATACTGAGTCGAGGTTTGGGAAAGCACCCTTCCTCAAGACACATCCCACATCTTTTTTCATCCTTCTCAGAAGGCTAGGTTAAGTGCCTGACAAATCGTTATTTCCTATGGCAACCTCTTTTGTGCATTATACATGGGGCCTGGCATGAATACACAAAGGGGAAGGCTCTCAACATAAATAAGGTATTCACGTCATTTGACGGCGCATCCCTTGAATGAGGCAAATGTATTCTGTCCCCACGTGAACGGGGGAGCCTTTCTTGATCACAGCTTGATCACTGGCACTATTTGTTCAGGACACAAAAACAGTCCCACTGATATAATATTAATCCACTAATGGCTTTTATCCTTGAGTGCGGGGCGGGAGCGTTAGATCTCAGGATTGTGGGGGGATTGGGCTGGATTGTTGGGGCGGAAGCCCATGGGAAATTAGAAGCGCTCTGTGCGCCAACAGATCTCAGGCAATTACACAATGTAGGGGTCCAAATTTTTTGATGCGGTGATGAACTCAACACCCCAAAGTCTTCGACTAAAAGAGTGTACTATCATACTGCATTCTGAATTTGATTTTACAGCTCTGTGTGTGAGCTTTTCATGATAGAACCCCACAGAAAAAAAGGAAAAGAATGTGCATAAAAAGATTAAACATAAAAAGAGAGAATAATGTATGAGACATTAACCATGCATACTGTAAATGGGCAGCTGACATATACAGAAACATCAAAATTAATATATACATATTACCCTTAAAAAGTCTTGAGACGTTCAAAAAAAATTCTAAACGCAAATCTCTTGGAAATCCTTAAAAATATTGCTAATCAGGACCCCAACATGAACTACACTAACTAGTTAGTTTGAAAAGATGAGGCTATATTTGGCATTAATTACTTTCACATTAATTTCCTTTACATAATACTTTCTCACAATACATCAAAATAGATTTATGATGTAAGTCTGAATTTGAAAAGTAAAGTCAGGATTTCAATATAAGTCAGAATTTTTAAATATAAAGTCATAATTTCAATATGATATCTGAGTTTTGAAATATAAAGTTAGGATTTTAATATAAAGTCAGAATTTTAAAATATAAAGTCAGGATTTCAAAAAGTCAGAATTTCGAAATATAAAGTTAGGATTTCAATATAAAGTCAGGATTTCAAAAGGTCTGAATTTTAAAAATTATAGTCAGAATTTCAATATAAAGTCAGAATTTTGGAAATATAAAGTCAGGATTTCAATATAAATTCAGAATTTCAAAATAAAGTCAGAATTTTTAAATATTAATAAAGGATTTTAATATAAAGTCAGAATTTCAAAAAATAAAGTCAGGATTTAAAAAGTTTCAAATTTTAAAATATATAGTCAGGATTTTACTATAAAAATTATTTCAAAATAAAGTCATAATTTTGAAATATAAAGTCAGAATTCCAATATAAAGTCAGATTTTCGAAATATAAAGTTAGGATTTCAATATAAAGTCAGGATTTCAAAAGGTCCAAACTTAAAAAAATATAGTCAGGATTTCAATATAAAATTCAGAATTTCTAAATAAAGTCAGGATTTCAAAATAATAAATCATAATTTCAAAATATAAAGTCAGGATTTAAAAAGTTCAGAATTTTACAATATACAGTCAGGATTTCAATCTAATTTATTTTTTCAAAATAAAGTCATAATTTTGAAATATAAAGTCAGAACTTCAAAATAAATTAAGAGTTTTTAAATATAAAGTCAGAAATTCGAGATATCACCATTTTAATGTCAAAATCCACGTCAACTGCCCAATAAAAATAACTCTAAAAACCGACGGACAGTAAAACATCAGAATGGCATCCGCGCTCACCTCAATAACGTCTGTCCTTACGGAAAATATATGGGAGAGAAACAGAAAGGAGACAGCAAGAAGCACATGTAGAGAGAGCAGTTAAAGATGGACAGATCTCTGCAGCATGCTTTGTTAGTATATTTGGATTAGCATAACCTCTAACAGACAAAACATTTTAATGTATATTTAATCAGCAACGAATAATACATTTGAGAATACAGATTACAGGCAGTGTTGGGGGTAACGCATTACAAGTAACTCAAGTTACATAATAATATTACTTTTTCCAAGTAACGCATTACTATTTAATTGAGTTACTTTTTCAAATAAGTAACGCCCCAATTTATTGATTAAAAGCTCTCCTGTCCCCATGTTGAGAGAAATTGTAAGATGTTACTTTAGTTCTATTTAGATCTCACCAACTACAAAAACAGATACAGTATTTCTCAAAATGAATAAAAACAGACACAAATCTGTAATAATTAAACGTTAAATAATACAAATATCCTTTATGTATTTAACCCCATTTTATTAACCGATGTCTTTGCTGCCGACCTTCGATGATCCAATTCATCCATACTAATAAGAAAAAATTATAGAAGATAATCTAACATTTGTTTTCCTTTTTTTTCTTGCTGAAGAGTTGTCATTTTATATAAAGTCAGGATTAAAAAAATAAAGTCAGGATTTCAATATGAAGTCAGAATTTCGAAGTCAGAATTTCAATAAAAAAGTCTGAATTTTGAAGTCAAAATTTCGAAGTCAGGATTTCAACAAAGTCATAATTTAAATATAAAGTAAAAATTTCAAAATAAATCAGAATTTCAAAGTAAAGTCAGGATTTCGATATAGAGTCAGAATTTTAAAATATAAAGTCAGGATTTAAATATAAAGTCAATTCATCCATACTAATAAGCAAAAATTACTCAAGATAATCTAACATTTGTTTACCTTTTTTTGATTGCTGAGGAGTTGACATTTTTCCTTCTCCGGTCTACTGTAAAGACGTCAATTTATTTTTCTCTAAGCCTGAGGCTTTTGCTGTAAAAAGGCTTTTACATTTGCCAAAAATAGAACTTTTTAAATTAAAAACAAACAAGCAAACCCTGCCCAGATTTAAAAATTAACGCAAAAGTAACGTTACACATTACTTTCCATAAAAAGTAACTAAGTAACTTAGTTACTTCTTTAGGGAGGAACTCAATATTGTAATGCATTACTTCTAAAAGTAACTTTCCCCAACACTGATTACAGTCATGCAAAAAACGAATTTTGTTATGCATACAGAAAGATGTGGCCTAGATCTTACCATAGAGTTTTCCGTCTTTATAGACTTGACTTGTAGATAGTCTTCGACTCCTCTAGTCGTGCTGTTGGCTTCGAGTTTATCCTCCGCCGTTCGTCCCGAAAGCTTGGTTCCCGCTTCGTTCTCTCCATTTTCCTTGGGTGGATGAGGACGGGAAGGCAGGTCGCCACGTTGTTTCTTGGTGACGTGAGCTTCGGGGCCGTGGACGGTTTTGACGTGTTTCCGGAGCGAGCTGGGATCGGTGTAGCGCTTCGTGCAGCCTGGGATCTTACACACGTAGGGTTTCTGCGGAGATAAATATCACTCGGTTTCACACGACCCTCCAACAGTCAAATATACGACTTTGAATTAGAGTTTTATCTCTTCCTGTTAAGTCAGATTATCTTCAAATGGAGCGGTAGGTGAATACACAATTACAGGAATAAATTACGGCGAGTGCGCTGACATACTGATTGCGCCAATGCTTAAGTGTTGGTGATGCATGGCTGTTTACTAATAAAGTTGAGACGAAATGATCTTTCTCCCTCCTTAAGCTCGTGATGGATCAACCGAGAGTGGAAATGGCGCCAGGTTTCATTTTCTATGCGCGGTCTGCAGGTGGTCTGTTTCTCCGTTGGGGACGTGCTTGATTCTCACTAATGTATTGTGGGTTGCCGTACTCATTAGCTTCACAGCTCATTATTCACACGCACACGTTGCCGGTTAATGGGACAGCATTGGGCGTCCAGGAGCAATCACTACATATGATGAGGGAATGCACAAACAAATCTAATTTTGGCCTAAATTTGTTAACGTATGCTGAAAATGGCACATTTACATAGCATTAGGCAGTTAGCAGATCCTTAATGCCACAGCGAAGTAGATTATCTGATCCTTCCTCTGAAGAACGACCCACGTCTTCGCTCTCGAGTTTACAGGAATAGTTAATCCAGAAATGAACAGATCGCCCTCACGATGCTAGTTGATTGATAGCGCTTTGACGAACAAACTAAAATTTAAGTGTTTGAGGTAACGCTTATAATCGCCATCTGCTTCCATTGAATGTAATAGAGCAGCTTAAATGTCACATCATTTGTTAAGATGAAGTCTAATATTAAAAATGTATTGTATTTGAAGAAATTAAGTCTGAAGAACCATTAAGAAACATTATTTTAATGATTTGCTTGCCTAATTCTAATTACCATAATGCAAAACAATATTTAATTTATTTATTTTCAATTAACAATTTATGCTTACTTGAATACAAATATTTATTAAATGATGAAATCTGAAGTAAAAAAAATATTAATGCAAAAATATATTATTTTATCGATAAATTATGTATTACCGTATTTTAATTGGCAGTAATACAGTAAATTTAGAAAAAACAAGTAAAAGTAAAATATCAATGGAAAAAATATTAAAATGTGATTTAATAGTTTATTTTAATATAAAGTCAGGATTTCAATATGAAGTCAGGATTTTAAAAAATACTGTCAGAATTTTGAAATATAAAGTCAATTTCGAAATAAAGTTAGAATTTTGAAATAAAGTCAGAATTTCGAAGTAAAGTCAGGTTTTCAATATAAGGTCAGGATTTCAATATAAAGTCAGAATTTTAATATGAAGTCAGAATTTTGGAATAAAGTCAGAATTTCGAAGTAAAGTCAGGTTTTCAATATAAACTCAGAATTTCAAAGTAATGTCAGGATTTCAATATAAAGTCAGAATTTTGAAATAAAGTCAGGATTTCAATATAAAATCAGAATTTTGAAATTGAGTCAAAATTTCAATATAAAGTCAGAATTTCAAAGTAAAGTCAGAATTTCAATATAAAGTCATGATTTCAATATAAAGTCAAAATTTCAGTATAAAGTCAGAATTTCAAAGTAAAGTCAGGATTTCAATATAAATTCAGAATTTTGAAATAAAGTCAGAATTTTGAAATAAAGTCAGAATTTTGAAATAGTCAGGATTTCAATATAAAATATGAATTTTGAAATTAAGTCAAAATTTCAATATAAAGTCAGAATTTCAAAATAAAGTCAGGATTTCAATATAAAGTCAGAATTTCGAAATAAAGTCAGGATTTCAATATAAAATCAGAATTTTGAAATAAAGTCAAAATTTCAATATAAAGTCAGGATTTTGAAATAAAGTCAGAATTTCGAAGTAAAGTCAGGATTTCAATATAAAGTCAGAATTTCGAAATAAAGTTAGGATTTCAATATAAAGGCAGGATTTAAGCAAAAAAGTCAGAATTTTTGAAGTAAAGTCAGGATTTCAAAATAAAGTCAGAATCTTAATATATATTAAGTAAAAAAAACATGATTTAATTTTTTTATTATTATTTATAACTTGAATATTACTGAATATTACTTGTATACCATAGTAAAATTTGTTGTACTGATGTTTTATTTATTTTCAATTAACAATGCATTTCTATTTAAATAAAAATATGGTGTTTTAATTGGTTATAATATAGTAAAATATGAAAAAAGCAAAAAAGTGTTAATGCAATAATATAATATAACATTAATTTTTATCACTTTACTACTATTTTACACATAAAGGTTTGTATATCATGGTAGTATTTGTATTTAATTTCAATCAATTTACGATTAAATTTAAACATTTATTTTAGTATTCTGACTGGCTGTAATACAATAAATTATGAAAAACTCAAAAGTAAAACCAAAAAAATCATAATGCAAAAAATATTGTGTGTGTACAACTGTTTATGACGACCTGGATTTGGTCATATTTGAGTCATGTCTGAATGACAAGAATGCAAGTAAATGAATTGTGTGGATGTTTGTGTAAACACTGACTGCGGAGTGTGTTCACCTCATTGGAGTGTGTGCGGTTCTGGTGTTTGGCTCGGTCCGAGGCGTTGGAGAAGGCCTTGTTGCAGCCCTCATGCTCACACACGTAGGGTTTCTCTCCGGTGTGCGAGCGCAGGTGTGTTTTCAGATTCTCCAGACGTGAGTACGCCTTCGAGCAGCCCTCGAACTGAAACGCACATTCAGAAAGCTCAAATAAAAACTCTAACACTGTAGAATAAACTAGAGTTGTGACCGTTCTAATAAGTGCTGACGTTACTGATTATATGTTATATATGCACATATACAGTCAATGATTCAATGCATCATCACATGTATACGAATGCATTTGACAGATGCTTTTAAAATCCAAAGTGACTTGCATTGCATTCAAGGTAAATGTAAAAAGGTTAGACTGTGGACATTTATACATTTTTAAAGTATAAAATTTTTTCTTAGCTATACGTTTGAGGACATTACCATATCTAAATAATTTATTTTCATTTTTTAGCTATAGTTTTGGGACATTTATAATTTTTTTATTGATGTATTTATGCATGCATGCAATATTTCACGTACATTTTTTAACAAAAAAGTTTTATTAGCTTTATTTTGGGGACGTTATTATTATTTATTGATTTATGTTGACATTTCTGTAATTTTTTTATTAGTTTTCTTAATTCTTTCTTTATTTTTAGCCCAAATATTATTATTATTTTATACATTTTTAAAATGTAAAAATCCAAGCTGCCAAGTGGTAAATTTGGGCCATTTTGTTCCATTTTTACATGTTTTAAAGTAAAAAATGCAAGTTTTCTTAGTAGTTTGGGACATTTATATATGTATATATATATATATATATATATATATATATATATACACACACACACACACACACACACACACACACACACACACACACACACACACACACACATATACATACAGTGTGTATATATATATATATATACACACACACACACACACACACACACACACACACACACACACACACACACACACACATATACATACAGTGTGTATATATATATATATATATATATATATATATATATATATATATATATTTTTTTTTTTTTTTTCAAAATATTACGTTTTTTGTACATTTGGGACATTTGCATTTTTTCCTTATTTTTTCCCATTTTATTTTCTATACATTTTTAAATTATATATATATATAAAAAAATGTTTTCTTAGCTGTAGTTTTGGGACATTTATTTATTATCAAAATTATTATCGCAAATATCAAATATTATTATAAAATTATATAAAATATAAAAACCCAAGCTATCTTAGCTGTACATTTGGGCCATTTGCATTTTTTCCCCCATTATCATTTGCATTTTGTATACATTTTAAATTATTTAAAAAAAAATTCTTAGCTGCAGTCTGAGGACTTTATTATTATATATTTTATTTTGTTTAAATTTCTGTTAATTTGGTTTAAAGTATAAAAATGCAACTTTTTTTAGCTGTAGTTTTGAGACATTTAATTATTATTTTATCATGTTTGTATACATTTCTTAAATATAAAAATCCAAGCTGTCTTCACTGTAAATTTGGTATTATATATATATATATATATATATATATATATATATATATATATATATATATATATATATATAATTTTTTAAAATATTTTTTCTACATTTTTGTTTACTGTTTCGAAAGTACTTTGAATGCAACTTTTCTTATCTGTAAATTTGGGCCATTTGCATTTCTGTAGTCTGGGGACATTATTCTTTTTATTATAATAATAAATATTTTCTAGTAATATTAATACTTTATTATATATATTTTTTTTGTCAAAAATTTTTAAAGTATACAAAAAAATTCTTAGCGAATTTTTTCAAATATGGCATGTAAATGCATTAGCATTTTTTATATATAGCTGTACTCTTTTTTTATAATTTGATGCTTTTCAAAATATAAAAATGCAAGGGTTAATCAGTACTAGTTCTGATTCAGTTATATGCTCTAGTTAACTGTAGGTGTGTGTGCGACTCACAGTGCACTTGTGCGGTTTCTCCCCGGTGTGTCTGCGCATATGAACCACCAGCATGTACTGCGCTTTAAAGGGCTTCTGCTCGCGCGAACACTCCTCCCAGCGGCACACGAACTCTTTCTTCTCCCCGTGGATGTGTTCGTTATTGATGTGCTGCGAACACACAAACACAACAGCTCACTTTCATTCTGCGTCTCGGACGTCTCGCCTCCCTTTGTAATGTCAGCGTCGTGTTTAAGGTCTAATTGGCCGTGCAAAAAAAGAAAACCCAGCACAATTGGCGTCATTTGGACGCAAGACTTGAGAAAATAAAGCAATTCGAGCTTCTGAGGAGACCATTTGCCTACTGGCCAATTGAGGAGCGGCGCTATCCATCACCAGCGTCTGACAGACGGGAATAAGAAAATGTGATGGTGTGTGATTGTGTTTTTAAAAGCGTCTCTGGTGACGGACGAGAAAGCTCAGATCTGAGAGACACAAATTTGCAATTACTAACACAGTCTTTAAGACATTGTTGGACAATGTACACAAAGTGGCTCCTGTTTGCTTCAAACGCTGCAGGATCATTTCTCTTCACTTTTCCTAATCGCTTTTGAAGCCTCTGTGTCTTTGAATCAACTGGTGTTTTAGTGGAAATGTTTTTATTTATTAATTGATTCAAATTTTTTTGCATGTGTGTCTATTTATTTTAAAAGATAAAAATGCAAGTTTGTGAATGATATTTTTGTGTATTTATTTGTATGCATTTTTAAAGTTAAAAAAATAAATTTTATATGCAAAATGTAATATTTTGCATACACTTTTAACAAAAAAGTTAGTTTTTTTACTTTTTTAAAAATGCAAGTTTTGGGACATTTTTTTCCTCAAATATCATTATTTTTTATCTATTTTTTAAAATAGTTTTTTTAGTCGTAAATTTGGGTCATTAGAATTTTTTTCCTCCTTTTTTTTTCTTTTGTATACATTTTTAAAGTGCACATTATTTTCAAGAACATATTTTGTGGACACTTTGCATTTTAATTAATTAATTTATTTAAAATAAAAAAATGTTTTAAAGTTTTTTAAAGTTAAAAAAAAAGTTTTCTTAGCTGTACGTTTGAAGAATTTTTTAAATTCTTTTTTTTCTAAAGCTATAGTTTACATTTATTTATGTGTGTATGCATTTAGGCAAGTATGTGTAATATTGTGCATACATGTTTTAAACTGTTTTATTAGCTTTATTTTGGAAACACTATTGTTTTTTATTATTATTATTATTTCCCCATTTTTGTTGATTTTCTTAAAGTATAAAAATGCTAGTTGTCTTAGGACATTTAATTTTTTCGCATTTTTTTGTGTGTCTTAGCTGTAAAGTTGGGTAAAATTGTTTTCTTAGCTGTGGTTTTGGGATGTTTAATTTCTTTCCCAAATAGTTTATTTTTATTTTTATTATTATTATATTTTTGTATAATATTTTTAATGTACACATTTTTGTTTAACATACTCTAAGAAATTTTTGGAAATGTACACAAAGTGGCTCCTGTGCGCTTCAAAGGCTGCAGGATTGTTTCTCTTCATGTTTCCTAATCGTTTTT